>NW_025725603.1:25000-27927 GCF_021461395.2 Schistocerca americana | reverse complement strand
TAACGTAACCCACATTGCCCCTTAACGTAACCCACATTGCCCCTTAACGTAACCCAACACACGTTGGGCCTTAACCCAACACACGTTGGGCCTTAACCCAACACACGTTGGGCCTTAACCCAACACACGTTGGGCCTTAACCCAACACACGTTGGGCCTTAACCCAACACACGTTGGGCCTTAACCCAACACACGTTGGGCCTTAACCCAACACACGTTGGGCCTTAACCCAACACACGTTGGGCCTTAACCCAACACACGTTGGGCCTTAACCCAACACACGTTGGGCCTTAACCCAACACACGTTGGGCCTTAACCTGCTCTGTAATTGTCATACGACGCGTTAAATTAGTGTAGTGTTGCCTAACTGCAACCCCCGCAATATAGTTTGCTACTCGCACTGCCCGGTCCCCAGTGTATCGCTTCATGTTAAACACCTTGCAGCTATACACTGTAATGTGGATGGCAGCAGGACGTACATGCTCAATGCCCTTTGCAGTTGTTCATTGGCATTTGCAGTTGTTCATTGGCATTCGCATGTGCGAAGCACTTAGCCTACGCTGTGGTACGGCCTGTGTCAACTGTCCGCTGATGTTGTACGTCCAAATCACACACTGTACTGCACATTGGTCCTCATGTACTGAATGATACATCGTGGTACATGTGACCGTACAACGACTGCGCCAACAACGGCGAACCATGCGGTCCAAATGTTGTGCACTCAGCTACGTGTCGTCTCCCTATAAGAGCTGGATTGCAGTGTGGTATGCCCTGGATGGCGATCAGCATGAGCCGTCTGTTGATGTAGTGGCGCGTGTTGTCAGACGTAGTCGTCTCTTCTCACACACCGTGATAGCATGGTGCACTGCGTTCCACATCTGCGACATGCGACAGAGGCCGGTTGACAGTCGTTCGCGCAATGGACATCGCATACGTACGGGGGCCACCTTCCACGTGTTCGCGAAGCGTGCACATGTTGTTGCGTGTATGTGGGCAGACATAGTGTGTCGTGACACCTGACACAGGCATGCAACAATCGTTGAATTTGCAAATGGCGATGGACGCCTACGTTTGCTGGTGACGTTATGCAAATGAACAACTGGTAAACCGTTGTGGTGCGGTTGTTCTCGCTAGAGGTGAATCAGTGATGGCGACGATCGGTTGAGCTACCAACCGGTTGTTCCAGCGATACCCACCATGCCCACGAACGTGAATGGCATCTGGGTGTGAAGCGATACGCGGCGGTGGCTGGGTGGGACCGTCCCCGGCCGGTGAGGGGGGGCCTCCCGGCGTGCTGGCCGCGCGGTGCGTGGGCGCACGCGCTACAGCCGGCTGGTGGGGGCGGCCAGTGGCAGGCGCGCCGGCCGACGGAGGCGGCAGGCGGCGCAGCTGCGCGCCGGCGCACCCTGCACGCGGCGCCGTGCGGCCAAAGTAGGTCCTCGCGGGCCCGGTGCGAAGCGCGGTGGACATCTGCAGTGTGCTGGTCCGATTGAGGACTGTGTGCGCTGAGGATGCGCCGCCGCCCGGCGCTCGGCGCCGCGACGCCGTCTGCTGCTCGGTCGCCTCTGCGGTTCTCGCAGGTGGTTTGTATCGCAGCTGTGCGGACGTGTTGGCGCGTGCGCTGTGCTGGGAGAGTTCGCTTCGGCACCCAAGTGGGGCTTTTGTCCTTCTGTGGCGCTGGCGTTGGAGCTGCCGGTCACCGTAGGTGGCGCGTGTTGTCTCCCGCCGGCAATGCCACGACAGCACGCTCCCGGGCCTCTGTCGGCAGCGGCAAGCTCAGTTGGGAGCACGGGTGGTCGCACCTAAAGCGTCTACTCGCCAAACTCCGGGCGATTGCGCCTCTCTCGAACCCGACCAAGTACTTAGGACGGCGCTGCGCGCCGCCGGGACCTGAGAGGGTTTCGAGGTGTATTGTGCAGGGGAGCTCAGCCTCCTCCTGTTTGCAGAATAATTGAGCGGACGCTTGCGTGTTCGCGCGGGCCCCCGGGACACACTCCCGGGCGGCCGGCTGCTCAGCTCTAGTTGACGCAGCTCCCTGGTTGATCCTGCCAGTAGTCATATGCTTGTCTCAAAGATTAAGCCATGCATGTCTCAGTACAAGCCGCATTAAGGTGAAACCGCGAATGGCTCATTAAATCAGTTATGGTTCCTTAGATCGTACCCACGTTACTTGGATAACTGTGGTAATTCTAGAGCTAATACATGCAAACAGAGTCCCGACCAGAGATGGAAGGGACGCTTTTATTAGATCAAAACCAATCGGTCGGCTCGTCCGGTCCGTTTGCCTTGGTGACTCTGAATAACTTTGGGCTGATCGCACGGTCCTCGTACCGGCGACGCATCTTTCAAATGTCTGCCTTATCAACTGTCGATGGTAGGTTCTGCGCCTACCATGGTTGTAACGGGTAACGGGGAATCAGGGTTCGATTCCGGAGAGGGAGCCTGAGAAACGGCTACCACATCCAAGGAAGGCAGCAGGCGCGCAAATTACCCACTCCCGGCACGGGGAGGTAGTGACGAAAAATAACGATACGGGACTCATCCGAGGCCCCGTAATCGGAATGAGTACACTTTAAATCCTTTAACGAGTATCTATTGGAGGGCAAGTCTGGTGCCAGCAGCCGCGGTAATTCCAGCTCCAATAGCGTATATTAAAGTTGTTGCGGTTAAAAAGCTCGTAGTTGGATTTGTGTCCCACGCTGTTGGTTCACCGCCCGTCGGTGTTTAACTGGCATGTATCGTGGGACGTCCTGCCGGTGGGGCGAGCCGAAGGCGTGCGACGCGCCTCGTGCGTGCTCGTGCGTCCCGAGGCGGACCCCGTTGCAATCCTACCAGGGTGCTCTTGAGTGAGTGTCTCGGTGGGCCGGCACGTTTACTTTGAACAAATTAGAGTGCTTAAAGCAGGCAAGCCCGCCTGAATACTGTGT
>NW_025725603.1:12500-17500 GCF_021461395.2 Schistocerca americana | reverse complement strand
TGCGCCCCACTCCAACCGCCCAACTCGCAACTCCAGCGGATGAACGGCGGACTTTTCCCGCAGTCGCAATGTGCAATCCACCCCTATAACATGCGTTTCATGAAGAGTTATCTCCAATATGCGACATTCCCGCTGTCCCTATACATGAGCTGCGGGCTGTACCAGTTACGAGCTAGAGACGCGACCGCGTTGCTCTCTGTACGAATGCCGATGCTGAGCGGTCAGCTAGGAGGCGCTCCATCCATGTCGGTACCGGTGAGCGTTGCACTCGCAGTCGCAAGAACGTACGGCAAGTATATTACCTGGAAGAGTCAATGACAGTCCACGCCCCCCTGCGTGGGAAGAGTCTTTCTAGGCCATGACCCACCGGAAGGGCGCAGCGTCCCCCACCCCAGACATGTGACGTCACACCATCGGTATTGACGACTAGACTGATTCCTTATAATCATTTGCCATACACCGGTGGAAGCTGCCGAGACGAGTAACTACATAGCGGGCTCGCCGTGTCACTAATGTACAGAGATACAACAGTTTCGACTGGAACCGGATTAAACGTATACACGGCGCTGATTAGTAATAGATAGAGCCATCAGAATACAGATAATGTATACAACTGTCCGTATACATGCTGAAAGACTCTGCTCACAATCACAACCACACGTCAGCCACACACCCTTATCACGCACTACTCTCTGCCTGTAACACGCACACAGACAATATGTAAGCACCAGCATGGAACAACACCCAGTGCATCCTCTCCGCCACATTAGACAATCCACACTGTCATAACCAGACTGGGAGGTCCACTCAGAAAACAGAATATCCCACCCACCCGACAACCACCATTGCTCAGCCAAGCCACCAACACCCACACATGTCCTACACAGGGGTGCACCCAACATCACAATACTGCCTCCTCTCACAGCACACAAACAATGGCAGGAATGAAAGACACAGGTCTGCCACAAGCATGGAATGAGAGCGCCGCCTGTCATGAGCCAAAGGTGCATCCTGACGTGGCAAATCAGATGATGCCGCAGGCATCCACTTACTATAATCACAATCAACAAACCGGCCGCCCCGCCCCGCCCCCCATTAAACCTTTCCTTACAACAATGTGTACCTTAACCTAACCTATATCGTACCGTAACCTAACCTATATCGTACCGTAACCTAACCTATGTCGTACCGTAACCTAACCTATGTCGTACCGTAACCTAACCTATGTCGTACCGTAACCTAACCTATGTCGTACCGTAACCTAACCTATGTCGTACCGTAACCTAACCTATGTCGTACCGTAACCTAACCTATGTCGTACCGTAACCTAACCTATGTCGTACCGTAACCTAACCTATGTCGTACCGTAACCTAACCTATGTCGTACCGTAACCTAACCTATGTCGTACCTTAACCTAACCTATGTCGTACCTTAACCTAACCTATGTCGTACCTTAACCTAACCTATGTCGTACCTTAACCTAACCTATGTCGTACCTTAACCTAACCTATGTCGTACCTTAACCTAACCTATGTCGTACCTTAACCTAACCTATGTCGTACCTTAACCTAACCTATGTCGTACCTTAACCTAACCTATGTCGTACCTTAACCTAACCTATGTCGTACCTTAACCTAACCTATGTCGTACCTTAACCTAACCTATGTCGTACCTTAACCTAACCTATGTCGTACCTTAACCTAACCTATGTCGTACCTTAACCTAACCTATGTCGTACCTTAACCTAACCTATGTCGTACCTTAACCTAACCTATGTCGTACCTTAACCTAACCTATGTCGTACCTTAACCTAACCTATGTCGTACCTTAACCTAACCTATGTCGTACCTTAACCTAACCTATGTCGTACCTTAACCTAACCTATGTCGTACCTTAACCTAACCTATGTCGTACCTTAACCTAACCTATGTCGTACCTTAACCTAACCTATGTCGTACCTTAACCTAACCTATGTCGTACCTTAACCTAACCTATGTCGTACCTTAACCTAACCTATGTCGTACCTTAACCTAACCTATGTCGTACCTTAACCTAACCTGTATTGCGCCTTAACCTAACCTGTATTGCGCCTTAACCTAACCTGTATTGCGCCTTAACGTAACCTGTATTGCGCCTTAACGTAACCTGTATTGCGCCTTAACGTAACCTGTATTGCGCCTTAACGTAACCTGTATTGCGCCTTAACGTAACCTGTATTGCGCCTTAACGTAACCTGTATTGCGCCTTAACGTAACCTGTATTGCGCCTTAACGTAACCTGTATTGCGCCTTAACGTAACCTGTATTGCGCCTTAACGTAACCTGTATTGCGCCTTAACGTAACCTGTATTGCGCCTTAACGTAACCTGTATTGCGCCTTAACGTAACCTGTATTGCGCCTTAACGTAACCTGTATTGCGCCTTAACGTAACCTGTATTGCGCCTTAACGTAACCTGTATTGCGCCTTAACGTAACCTGTATTGCGCCTTAACGTAACCTGTATTGCGCCTTAACGTAACCTGTATTGCGCCTTAACGTAACCTGTATTGCGCCTTAACGTAACCTGTATTGCGCCTTAACGTAACCTGCATTGCGCCTTAACGTAACCTGCATTGCGCCTTAACGTAACCTGTATTGCGCCTTAACGTAACCTGTATTGCGCCTTAACGTAACCTGTATTGCGCCTTAACGTAACCTGTATTGCGCCTTAACGTAACCTGTATTGCGCCTTAACGTAACCTGTATTGCGCCTTAACGTAACCTGTATTGCGCCTTAACGTAACCTGTATTGCGCCTTAACGTAACCTGTATTGCGCCTTAACGTAACCGATATTGCGCCTTAACGTAACCTATATTGCGCCGTAACGTAACCTATATTGCGCCGTAACGTAACCCACATTGCCCCTTAACGTAACCCACATTGCCCCTTAACGTAACCCACATTGCCCCTTAACGTAACCCAACACACGTTGGGCCTTAACCCAACACACGTTGGGCCTTAACCCAACACACGTTGGGCCTTAACCCAACACACGTTGGGCCTTAACCCAACACACGTTGGGCCTTAACCCAACACACGTTGGGCCTTAACCCAACACACGTTGGGCCTTAACCCAACACACGTTGGGCCTTAACCCAACACACGTTGGGCCTTAACCCAACACACGTTGGGCCTTAACCTGCTCTGTAATTGTCATACGACGCGTTAAATTAGTGTAGTGTTGCCTAACTGCAACCCCCGCAATATAGTTTGCTACTCGCACTGCCCGGTCCCCAGTGTATCGCTTCATGTTAAACACCTTGCAGCTATACACTGTAATGTGGATGGCAGCAGGACGTACATGCTCAATGCCCTTTGCAGTTGTTCATTGGCATTTGCAGTTGTTCATTGGCATTCGCATGTGCGAAGCACTTAGCCTACGCTGTGGTACGGCCTGTGTCAACTGTCCGCTGATGTTGTACGTCCAAATCACACACTGTACTGCACATTGGTCCTCATGTACTGAATGATACATCGTGGTACATGTGACCGTACAACGACTGCGCCAACAACGGCGAACCATGCGGTCCAAATGTTGTGCACTCAGCTACGTGTCGTCTCCCTATAAGAGCTGGATTGCAGTGTGGTATGCCCTGGATGGCGATCAGCATGAGCCGTCTGTTGATGTAGTGGCGCGTGTTGTCAGACGTAGTCGTCTCTTCTCACACACCGTGATAGCATGGTGCACTGCGTTCCACATCTGCGACATGCGACAGAGGCCGGTTGACAGTCGTTCGCGCAATGGACATCGCATACGTACGGGGGCCACCTTCCACGTGTTCGCGAAGCGTGCACATGTTGTTGCGTGTATGTGGGCAGACATAGTGTGTCGTGACACCTGACACAGGCATGCAACAATCGTTGAATTTGCAAATGGCGATGGACGCCTACGTTTGCTGGTGACGTTATGCAAATGAACAACTGGTAAACCGTTGTGGTGCGGTTGTTCTCGCTAGAGGTGAATCAGTGATGGCGACGATCGGTTGAGCTACCAACCGGTTGTTCCAGCGATACCCACCATGCCCACGAACGTGAATGGCATCTGGGTGTGAAGCGATACGCGGCGGTGGCTGGGTGGGACCGTCCCCGGCCGGTGAGGGGGGGCCTCCCGGCGTGCTGGCCGCGCGGTGCGTGGGAGCACGCGCTACAGCCGGCTGGTGGGGGCGGCCAGTGGCAGGCGCGCCGGCCGACGGAGGCGGCAGGCGGCGCAGCTGCGCGCCGGCGCACCCTGCACGCGGCGCCGTGCGGCCAAAGTAGGTCCTCGCGGGCCCGGTGCGAAGCGCGGTGGACATCTGCAGTGTGCTGGTCCGATTGAGGACTGTGTGCGCTGAGGATGCGCCGCCGCCCGGCGCTCGGCGCCGCGACGCCGTCTGCTGCTCGGTCGCCTCTGCGGTTCTCGCAGGTGGTTTGTATCGCAGCTGTGCGGACGTGTTGGCGCGTGCGCTGTGCTGGGAGAGTTCGCTTCGGCACCCAAGTGGGGCTTTTGTCCTTCTGTGGCGCTGGCGTTGGAGCTGCCGGTCACCGTAGGTGGCGCGTGTTGTCTCCCGCCGGCAATGCCACGACAGCACGCTCCCGGGCCTCTGTCGGCAGCGGCAAGCTCAGTTGGGAGCACGGGTGGTCGCACCTAAAGCGTCTACTCGCCAAACTCCGGGCGATTGCGCCTCTCTCGAACCCGACCAAGTACTTAGGACGGCGCTGCGCGCCGCCGGGACCTGAGAGGGTTTCGAGGTGTATTGTGCAGGGGAGCTCAGCCTCCTCCTGTTTGCAGAATAATTGAGCGGACGCTTGCGTGTTCGCGCGGGCCCCCGGGACACACTCCCGGGCGGCCGGCTGCTCAGCTCTAGTTGACGCAGCTCCCTGGTTGATCCTGCCAGTAGTCATATGCTTGTCTCAAAGATTAAGCCATGCATGTCTCAGTACAAGCCGCATTAAGGTGAAACCGCGAATGGCTCATTAAAT
>NW_025725603.1:0-5000 GCF_021461395.2 Schistocerca americana | reverse complement strand
TGTCGAGCGCACCACAAAACACAGCGCCATCTGTAGGTCTCCCGCGGCATGACGTCCTGCAACGACGATACCGCCATCTATGAGACGCCAAGCCGACCAAGACATCGATGGGCCCACAGTGCCCATCTTTCGACCCCACCCACAAAGCCTGCGTCCTCTGTCGACCACAGCACCCCAACGCCAGCGCCTCTGCCGCACGAAATCGTGGACCGGCAATCACTCCACCTGCGCCCCACTCCAACCGCCCAACTCGCAACTCCAGCGGATGAACGGCGGACTTTTCCCGCAGTCGCAATGTGCAATCCACCCCTATAACATGCGTTTCATGAAGAGTTATCTCCAATATGCGACATTCCCGCTGTCCCTATACATGAGCTGCGGGCTGTACCAGTTACGAGCTAGAGACGCGACCGCGTTGCTCTCTGTACGAATGCCGATGCTGAGCGGTCAGCTAGGAGGCGCTCCATCCATGTCGGTACCGGTGAGCGTTGCACTCGCAGTCGCAAGAACGTACGGCAAGTATATTACCTGGAAGAGTCAATGACAGTCCACGCCCCCCTGCGTGGGAAGAGTCTTTCTAGGCCATGACCCACCGGAAGGGCGCAGCGTCCCCCACCCCAGACATGTGACGTCACACCATCGGTATTGACGACTAGACTGATTCCTTATAATCATTTGCCATACACCGGTGGAAGCTGCCGAGACGAGTAACTACATAGCGGGCTCGCCGTGTCACTAATGTACAGAGATACAACAGTTTCGACTGGAACCGGATTAAACGTATACACGGCGCTGATTAGTAATAGATAGAGCCATCAGAATACAGATAATGTATACAACTGTCCGTATACATGCTGAAAGACTCTGCTCACAATCACAACCACACGTCAGCCACACACCCTTATCACGCACTACTCTCTGCCTGTAACACGCACACAGACAATATGTAAGCACCAGCATGGAACAACACCCAGTGCATCCTCTCCGCCACATTAGACAATCCACACTGTCATAACCAGACTGGGAGGTCCACTCAGAAAACAGAATATCCCACCCACCCGACAACCACCATTGCTCAGCCAAGCCACCAACACCCACACATGTCCTACACAGGGGTGCACCCAACATCACAATACTGCCTCCTCTCACAGCACACAAACAATGGCAGGAATGAAAGACACAGGTCTGCCACAAGCATGGAATGAGAGCGCCGCCTGTCATGAGCCAAAGGTGCATCCTGACGTGGCAAATCAGATGATGCCGCAGGCATCCACTTACTATAATCACAATCAACAAACCGGCCGCCCCGCCCCGCCCCCCATTAAACCTTTCCTTACAACAATGTGTACCTTAACCTAACCTATATCGTACCGTAACCTAACCTATGTCGTACCGTAACCTAACCTATGTCGTACCGTAACCTAACCTATGTCGTACCGTAACCTAACCTATGTCGTACCGTAACCTAACCTATGTCGTACCGTAACCTAACCTATGTCGTACCGTAACCTAACCTATGTCGTACCGTAACCTAACCTATGTCGTACCGTAACCTAACCTATGTCGTACCGTAACCTAACCTATGTCGTACCTTAACCTAACCTATGTCGTACCTTAACCTAACCTATGTCGTACCTTAACCTAACCTATGTCGTACCTTAACCTAACCTATGTCGTACCTTAACCTAACCTATGTCGTACCTTAACCTAACCTATGTCGTACCTTAACCTAACCTATGTCGTACCTTAACCTAACCTATGTCGTACCTTAACCTAACCTATGTCGTACCTTAACCTAACCTATGTCGTACCTTAACCTAACCTATGTCGTACCTTAACCTAACCTATGTCGTACCTTAACCTAACCTATGTCGTACCTTAACCTAACCTATGTCGTACCTTAACCTAACCTATGTCGTACCTTAACCTAACCTATGTCGTACCTTAACCTAACCTATGTCGTACCTTAACCTAACCTATGTCGTACCTTAACCTAACCTATGTCGTACCTTAACCTAACCTATGTCGTACCTTAACCTAACCTATGTCGTACCTTAACCTAACCTATGTCGTACCTTAACCTAACCTATGTCGTACCTTAACCTAACCTATGTCGTACCTTAACCTAACCTATGTCGTACCTTAACCTAACCTATGTCGTACCTTAACCTAACCTATGTCGTACCTTAACCTAACCTATGTCGTACCTTAACCTAACCTATGTCGTACCTTAACCTAACCTATGTCGTACCTTAACCTAACCTATGTCGTACCTTAACCTAACCTATGTCGTACCTTAACCTAACCTGTATTGCGCCTTAACCTAACCTGTATTGCGCCTTAACGTAACCTGTATTGCGCCTTAACGTAACCTGTATTGCGCCTTAACGTAACCTGTATTGCGCCTTAACGTAACCTGTATTGCGCCTTAACGTAACCTGTATTGCGCCTTAACGTAACCTGTATTGCGCCTTAACGTAACCTGTATTGCGCCTTAACGTAACCTGTATTGCGCCTTAACGTAACCTGTATTGCGCCTTAACGTAACCTGTATTGCGCCTTAACGTAACCTGTATTGCGCCTTAACGTAACCTGTATTGCGCCTTAACGTAACCTGTATTGCGCCTTAACGTAACCTGTATTGCGCCTTAACGTAACCTGTATTGCGCCTTAACGTAACCTGCATTGCGCCTTAACGTAACCTGCATTGCGCCTTAACGTAACCTGTATTGCGCCTTAACGTAACCTGTATTGCGCCTTAACGTAACCTGTATTGCGCCTTAACGTAACCTGTATTGCGCCTTAACGTAACCTGTATTGCGCCTTAACGTAACCTGTATTGCGCCTTAACGTAACCTGTATTGCGCCTTAACGTAACCTGTATTGCGCCTTAACGTAACCGATATTGCGCCTTAACGTAACCTATATTGCGCCGTAACGTAACCTATATTGCGCCGTAACGTAACCCACATTGCCCCTTAACGTAACCCACATTGCCCCTTAACGTAACCCACATTGCCCCTTAACGTAACCCAACACACGTTGGGCCTTAACCCAACACACGTTGGGCCTTAACCCAACACACGTTGGGCCTTAACCCAACACACGTTGGGCCTTAACCCAACACACGTTGGGCCTTAACCCAACACACGTTGGGCCTTAACCCAACACACGTTGGGCCTTAACCCAACACACGTTGGGCCTTAACCCAACACACGTTGGGCCTTAACCCAACACACGTTGGGCCTTAACCCAACACACGTTGGGCCTTAACCCAACACACGTTGGGCCTTAACCCAACACACGTTGGGCCTTAACCTGCTCTGTAATTGTCATACGACGCGTTAAATTAGTGTAGTGTTGCCTAACTGCAACCCCCGCAATATAGTTTGCTACTCGCACTGCCCGGTCCCCAGTGTATCGCTTCATGTTAAACACCTTGCAGCTATACACTGTAATGTGGATGGCAGCAGGACGTACATGCTCAATGCCCTTTGCAGTTGTTCATTGGCATTTGCAGTTGTTCATTGGCATTCGCATGTGCGAAGCACTTAGCCTACGCTGTGGTACGGCCTGTGTCAACTGTCCGCTGATGTTGTACGTCCAAATCACACACTGTACTGCACATTGGTCCTCATGTACTGAATGATACATCGTGGTACATGTGACCGTACAACGACTGCGCCAACAACGGCGAACCATGCGGTCCAAATGTTGTGCACTCAGCTACGTGTCGTCTCCCTATAAGAGCTGGATTGCAGTGTGGTATGCCCTGGATGGCGATCAGCATGAGCCGTCTGTTGATGTAGTGGCGCGTGTTGTCAGACGTAGTCGTCTCTTCTCACACACCGTGATAGCATGGTGCACTGCGTTCCACATCTGCGACATGCGACAGAGGCCGGTTGACAGTCGTTCGCGCAATGGACATCGCATACGTACGGGGGCCACCTTCCACGTGTTCGCGAAGCGTGCACATGTTGTTGCGTGTATGTGGGCAGACATAGTGTGTCGTGACACCTGACACAGGCATGCAACAATCGTTGAATTTGCAAATGGCGATGGACGCCTACGTTTGCTGGTGACGTTATGCAAATGAACAACTGGTAAACCGTTGTGGTGCGGTTGTTCTCGCTAGAGGTGAATCAGTGATGGCGACGATCGGTTGAGCTACCAACCGGTTGTTCCAGCGATACCCACCATGCCCACGAACGTGAATGGCATCTGGGTGTGAAGCGATACGCGGCGGTGGCTGGGTGGGACCGTCCCCGGCCGGTGAGGGGGGGCCTCCCGGCGTGCTGGCCGCGCGGTGCGTGGGCGCACGCGCTACAGCCGGCTGGTGGGGGCGGCCAGTGGCAGGCGCGCCGGCCGACGGAGGCGGCAGGCGGCGCAGCTGCGCGCCGGCGCACCCTGCACGCGGCGCCGTGCGGCCAAAGTAGGTCCTCGCGGGCCCGGTGCGAAGCGCGGTGGACATCTGCAGTGTGCTGGTCCGATTGAGGACTGTGTGCGCTGAGGATGCGCCGCCGCCCGGCGCTCGGCGCCGCGACGCCGTCTGCTGCTCGGTCGCCTCTGCGGTTCTCGCAGGTGGTTTGTATCGCAGCTGTGCGGACGTGTTGGCGCGTGCGCTGTGCTGGGAGAGTTCGCTTCGGCACCCAAGTGGGGCTTTTGTCCTTCTGTGGCGCTGGCGTTGGAGCTGCCGGTCACCGTAGGTGGCGCGTGTTGTCTCCCGCCGGCAATGCCACGACAGCACGCTCCCGGGCCTCTGTCGGCAGCGGCAAGCTCAGTTGGGAGCACGGGTGGTCGCACCTAAAGCGTCTACTCGCCAAACTCCGGGCGATTGCGCCTCTCTCGAACCCGACCAAGTACTTAGGACGGCGCTGCGCGCCGCCGGGACCTGAGAGGGTTTCGAGGTGTATTGTGCAGGGGAGCTCAGCCTCCTCCTGTTTGCAGAATAATTGAGCGGACGCTTGCGTGTTCGCGCGGGCCCCCGGGACACACTCCCG
>NW_025725602.1:0-27950 GCF_021461395.2 Schistocerca americana | reverse complement strand
AACCTCGCCCACAATGAGAGGTATTGAAAATGGCAACAACAATGTGCAATTCGCAATCTGACTCAAATATAAAGTCTTCACACAACATTTAAAAAAGTCCGTTCAGTGACAAGAAACTTCAATTAAACCGAAATATCGGTCTTTGGCCCTGTGCAAAACAATCGGAATTAAAGTCTTACCTCCGAATAAATGGATGTCACATTTCTGCTCTGGTTGTTGCGCAGCGCTTGGAGGAACTGCATTGCAAATAATAATATTCTCTTTTTTTGTGATTTTAGTGACATTTTTCTTCAAAGAAGTGGAACGAACTCTTTAGTTCAATAAAAGATTAAATGTTTGAAAAATGCTTTTGAAATAAAAATTATTATTGGGGAACTTGTTGGAGCATAATTACAATAAATACAATTTCTCATTATCTAATGATTATATTAATTAACAGTATACCTTATTCACCATCTTGACCAGTGTTGCCGACCGCCTACATCACACAACCGCACTCGGCTGCTACTACTGACCGACCGCTCTGCATGACGACTATTAGCGTACTGCACGCGACGACTACTGACAGAGTACAGCCCTCAACTACACAGACTGACTGACTGACTGAGAACCGCTCGCAACACTCGCGCAGTCCAGCGCAAACTCTCTGGTCACAGATGCTACAATGTCTCGCCATCGCTACTATGTTACATACGTGTTTCAGTGTCTTTTTCATTGGGGTAACGATCTTTGGCTCTTTTTATTCTGAATACAGGGCCAAAGGTCAACGGCTGCTGCCCTTATACAATTTATCAGGTTTCATTATGTCTGTTGCAATGTTACATACGGTTCACTCTTTCATTAATATTATCGTTGGGTTTGTTTTGTAGGGACGTTAACATTCTGGCACATTTTTATTATCATCGGACTCTCTGCTATTTGTGCAGGGAGGTTATACCTGGGTCCATTTCCATTTCCATTTACATTTTAATATTGATAGACTTTTTGTTTTCTTTTTTGTTTCTTGTTGTTTTTCCTTCTTTTTTTTTGTTGTTTTTTTTCTTTTGTTTTGTTTTTCCCGCTCTCACCACCACCGCCGCATCACGCCTTCCGTTTTCTTGGTTTCTTTTCTGTGCTTCAACATCACCGCGCCCCATTTCCACACCACAGCCATCAGCCTCCAAGACGGGCGGGCGCAGTGTGCCATTTCCGGCGCACAAGCACACCCGTACGGTACTCTCCTCGCCCCCACGCCACCAACAACACAGCGACCACGCGGCTTTCAGGCACGGCACGGCACGGCACGGCACCGGCGAAATGCGCCGCCCCCGCCCCCGCCCCTCCGCGCATCCGTCCGTCTCGCCACGTTCACTGACAGCCGCGTCTGCGGCTACACCACGACAACCACAACACAACACCGCTCCCCTCCCTGGCAACTCACATTGTTTTTCTCCTCCTCTTTTGCACAAACCACAACGCCGAGCACAGGCGCAAGCCACCCACACCGCGCCCCTCCCCGTCCCGTCTTTGGCCGCCGCTCCTCGTTTCCTCGTTTGCCCCCTCCCATCTCCCGAAATGCCATGCCAGCAGCGTTACGCATGCCCCTCCCCTGTCCACACAACACTACCGCCTAACGAACAGCCTTTTCCGGGCCACATGCAGGGCACGCCCACCTCCAAACACTGCCAATTCACGGACGCACGCACGCACACACACACACACACACACACACACACACACTCACTTTCTCGACACCTTTCTGTACGGAGGGTGCGTCATCTCGACCGTGACAGAGTGACGGCAACTATCGACGATCCATTTCCCCCCACTGGTAAAACATGTCCACTAACACCTACATACATCATTCAAGTACACAGACAATAGCATACACACAATGGGAGGGCACACGAACATGGACGGCACGGCACTGTCATACACTCTTCCTCAGAACCATATCAACAAACGTTACGTACATCCGGGAAAGCGAAAGCGAAAGCGAAAGCAAAGGCAAAGCCCAATGCAGCCGTCAAAGGTAACGTTCACCACGGCAGACACTTGCAGCCGCGCCGCCGTTAAACGCATTTCAGTGCGGCTCCAATACGCCTCCGACACGGGAACGTTCCGTTGCTCTACGAATGCGTTTCTCCCCTTTTTCCCTTCCTCTCTCTTTTTGCCCCCCCCTCCTTGCACTCTTGCCTCATTCCTCACGTTCTGCCCAGACATTCGACCGATCAGAGTCAACCTTTCGTTACCGTTCTCAGCGCGACGGTGTACAACAGTATGACGGGTGTGCCCAAGACTTCGGTTCAGTTGCGTGACGCCGGTCTATCGCGCCGATCGACAGTTACTCAGGGGGCGACGGATCGGACCACGTCACCGACACACAAAACACTTTCAAACAAACAAACAAATACATACCGGATGGACACAGACAAACACGTGTACAGACATTCGCCAAACAAACGACCGGCGCCGCCGCCGCCGCCGCCGTCTAGCGTGCATCTTGAATGACGACATCGGTGTGCGTGCGTCGTACGCAATCAGTCAGACACGGCTATCAAACATCAGAGTCGAATGGTACATCATCGTGCGTGTCGCCGTACACGTACAGTACAATACAACAACAATGCGTCTTAATGGCACGTTCATTTCAACGTCACTCACACACCTCCACGCTGCAGTTACGTCGCACCATTGTCAAACTCGGCGTACAGCAAAGGGAATAGTGGGCGGCAAAAACAAACCAAACAAAAACATTTCACATTTCACCCTCGCCATGTATGATGTGCAAAAAAACAAACCCGCAAACGGCCGTCGTTACGGTGACACAAAAGTCGCCGATCGCACTGTCCCCCCTCGCAGACGGGTAACACACAAACACACACACACCCCAACAACACCAATGGGTCAAAAACCACGCCAACGAGGCGTGCCACCATTCCACGCCACGGCGACCAACCTCGTGGCCGTACCCCGCGCAACACGCTTTGACGCGCCCCCCCACCCACAATCAAAATGCACACATACATCACAGCCGTCCACACAAACAACAACAACAACAACAATTCCGCCCTTCCCGCAAAAGGCAAGTTGGTGGCCCTGAAAAGGGCCGTTTCGCCGCTCTCGCAACGGAGGAGCCTTCTCCATCCTTCCTTCCATTCCAGAGCCACCTCCTTACTTGGAGCTCGTGTACTTGGTCACCGCCTTCGTGCCCTCGCTCACGGCGTGCTTGGCCAGCTCGCCAGGCAGCAACAGCCGCACAGCGGTCTGGATCTCGCGGGACGTGATGGTCGAGCGCTTGTTGTAGTGCGCCAGGCGAGAAGCCTCGGCCGCAATGCGCTCGAAAATGTCGTTCACGAAGCTGTTCATGATGCTCATCGCCTTCGACGAGATGCCCGTGTCAGGGTGCACCTGCTTCAGCACCTTGTAGATGTAGATGGCATAGCTCTCCTTCCTCTTGCGCTTCTTCTTCTTGTCGCCCTTCGAAATGTTCTTCTGCGCCTTGCCAGCCTTCTTGGCGGCCTTCCCGCTAGTCTTGGGCGGCATCTCCAACCAACGTACGGCAGCAGCAACACCAGTAGCAAGCGCTCCGCTCTAGTCAGCGTCTCCCCACACAGTGGCACCCGCCGCCAGCCGCCGCCGCACCTTTACCAGCTCGCCCTGTTGCGGCCGCCGACCAATGGGGCGCGCGCGCAACCGGCCGCCGCACCCGAGCCCATAAAGCACCCCCACCCCGGCTGCGCCGGCACGCACTCCGCTGCTCGACTCGCTGCCGCTCGCACCGGTCGTTTTCGTTTCCGTTTCGTGTGCACCGTCGCTAGCCCATCGCCATGTCCGGACGCGGAAAGGGAGGCAAAGTCAAGGGCAAGTCAAAGTCCCGCTCAAGCAGGGCTGGGCTCCAGTTCCCGGTCGGCAGAATCCACCGCCTCCTGCGCAAGGGAAACTACGCAGAGCGCGTCGGCGCCGGGGCGCCCGTCTACCTCGCCGCCGTCATGGAGTACCTCGCGGCTGAGGTGCTCGAGCTGGCCGGAAACGCGGCCCGCGACAACAAGAAGACGCGCATCATCCCGCGCCACCTGCAGCTTGCCATCCGCAACGACGAGGAGCTCAACAAGCTCCTGTCGGGCGTCACCATCGCACAGGGTGGTGTCCTGCCCAACATCCAGGCCGTCCTGCTGCCAAAGAAGACCGAGAAGAAGGCCTAAAGGAGGCCAGGCAATCGCAGCGCCGCGTGCTCCCCTGCACGCAACGCGCTTTGCCGGCTCGGCCCACAACAATCGGCCCTTTTCAGGGCCACCACACAAACCTACGTCCAAAGCAAAATTTCAGTCGTCCTCGCCGCACCTTGTTTTGTTTTAACTTTGCACTGTCACAGCACAGCCGCCGCCGGCGCACGTCCGCCATCTTGTCGTCCACACAGCCCGTGTGGCCCAACACACACACACACGCACACATTTTGCACCGTCGCAGTCGCCTTCCAAACCGACAACGGCAGCAATAATGACCATTGTTAAAGGGAGGCGTGTCGACACACCGCCCTCCACTCCCGCGCGCAACGGCCGTCGACACGAACGAAACAGCTGATCCGGCCGCCTATGCCCACACGCCTTGCCTCGGAAACCCCAACGCCGCCGCAAACAAACACACAGAGACAAACCACGCAAGCAAATAATCACCGCCTCTCGCACAACAACACACAGCCCGCCCGCCATCTCCGTCGCGATCGATACAAAGACACACAAACGAAGCAGCTCCACACACAGCCAGCCACATGACACGTTTCCTTTCCTTCTCCCCTCCCAGTCACATCACGTCGCTCAAACGGAAAGAAAGAAACAAACAAACAAACAACACAGCGCGCACACACGCAGCAACAACACAGACTCTTTCGCACTTTTCAACTTCCGAACAGTGTGGTGGCCCTGAAAAGGGCCGTTTTCTAGTCTCTCCCACCCACAAGCACGGCCGCGGGAAGGCCAGCGCCCGCTGCGACGCAGCCTAACCGCCGAAACCGTACAGGGTGCGCCCCTGCCTCTTCAGGGCGTACACCACGTCCATGGCCGTCACAGTCTTGCGCTTGGCGTGCTCAGTGTACGTCACCGCGTCGCGGATCACGTTCTCCAGGAACACCTTCAGCACCCCGCGGGTCTCCTCGTAGATCAGACCAGAGATGCGCTTCACGCCGCCCCTGCGAGCCAGGCGGCGGATGGCGGGCTTCGTGATGCCCTGGATGTTGTCGCGCAACACCTTGCGGTGCCGCTTGGCGCCACCCTTGCCGAGCCCCTTTCCTCCCTTGCCGCGGCCTGTCATCCTTCCTTCCTCGGGCAAAGCAAAACGTGCACAAACAGCAGCTGCAGCGGCTGGCGAGTCGGCTACGGTCTGCGCCCAGCGCGCCCGCCGCCCCCCTATATAGACTCTGGCCCGCCCTCCCCCCACCACGCGCAACCGAGGGCATATAAGCGCAGCACGGAGGCGCGCGGGCCCGTTGTCAAGGCAGCACCGGACGCCGCGCCGCACCTAACCTCCACGCACGCCGCTCCGCTACCGCTACCGCTACCGCCATGGCCCGCACAAAGCAAACGGCCCGCAAGTCCACCGGCGGAAAGGCGCCGCGCAAACAGCTCGCCACCAAGGCGGCGAGGAAGAGCGCGCCCGCCACCGGAGGCGTCAAGAAGCCCCACCGCTACAGGCCGGGCACCGTCGCCCTGCGAGAAATCAGGCGCTACCAGAAGAGCACAGAGCTGCTCATCCGCAAGCTGCCATTCCAGCGCCTAGTGCGCGAGATCGCCCAGGACTTCAAGACCGACCTGCGCTTCCAGAGCTCCGCAGTCATGGCCCTGCAGGAGGCCAGCGAGGCCTACCTCGTCGGCCTCTTCGAAGACACCAACCTGTGCGCAATCCACGCCAAGCGCGTCACCATCATGCCCAAGGACATCCAGCTCGCGCGCCGCATCCGCGGCGAGCGCGCCTAAACCGCGCCGCGGCACCGCACCGCACAAACAAAAACGGCCCTTTTCAGGGCCACTAACATCTCTCCGTCGCGAGCAAACTTTGTCGGTCGCCTGCCTCTCGCCCCGCAACCCAAAAACAAAAACCACCACTTCCCGTCCGTCCGCCACACCCGCTCACTCTGCCTGCCTGCTAGCAGCGCGCAACAATCACACATCATCCCTCCCCGGCGCTCAAAGCGCACAATACCCAACGGCCGACGTCACACCGCACGGGTGGCTGGCCGGCCGCCGCTTTCGTTTCGAAAACAAAAAAAACCCGCACTCCACTCCGACGGCCAACGGCCAGGCAGGCGCGCTCGCTCGCTCTACACGCCACCGAAATCCCCGCCGACTCCTTCCGCATCTCAACGTGCCCCCCCGTTGCAAAACATAACACACACACACACAAAGGAACAAAACAAAGACCAGACACGACTCGACAAGACAGACATCCGAGAAGAACGAACGCAGGCAAGCCAACCAACGTATTCAAACAAAACAACGTGACAGAAAACCAACCGTCGGCCGCCGCCACAAAACAAACACGGCGACAATCAACCACGACAACAACAACAACAACAACACCGCTTACCGCTACCGCCGCCCACACCCGCCACCGACCCCCGCAATCCAACCACCACGGCACGCAAACAGCATCCCCACGGGCATACAGAAACGCCAGACAGACACCCACACCAAACGCAACACGACAATCAAAACCTTCCCCGACGTGCTTTGATGGCCCTGAGAAGGGCCGTTTTGGGCCGCGCGTCTCTTGCGCGCCACTAGACGACGACGGGGGGTGGGGACGACGGAGTCAAGCGCCAAACCCTTCCTTTCCCATCTCTTTCTCCTCTACTCTACTTCTTCTTCTTGGGCGAAGCCTTCGCCTTAGACGGCGTCGTCGCCTTCTTCGGGCGCGGCGCCTTCGGCTTCTTCGTCGGAACCTTGGCGGCCTTCTTCGCCTTCGACGGCGACTTGGCCTTGGCCGGCTTGGCCGCAGCCGCCTTCTTCGCACCCGCGGGAGCGGCCGACGCCGCAGACGCCTTCTTGGCGGCGCCCGCCTTCCGACCGGTCGCCGCCTTCACGCCACCAGCCTTCTTTGCGCCGGCCGCACGGGCGCCCTTCTTCTCCTTGCTGGCCGGAGCGGCGCGCTTCTTCTTGGCACCGCCAGCACGAGCCTTGCCGCCCTCGGCCGCCCCCCCGCCGCCGGCGCCGGCAAGCTTGAACGAGCCGGACGCGCCCTTCCCCTTCGTCTGCACCAGCTCGCCCGCCACGACGGCCGACTTGAGGTACTTCTTGATAAACGGCGCCAGCTTCTCCGCGTCCAGCTTGTAGTGCGCGGCTATGTACTTCTTGATCGCCTGCAGCGACGACCCGCCGCGCTCCTTCAGACTCTTGATGGCGGCCGTCACCATCTCAGAGGTGCGCGGGTGCGCAGGCTTGGCGCGCGGCTTCTTCGCAGACGACGCAGACTTGGCCTTCTTCGTAGTGCCGGTGGCGGCGGGTGCCGCAGCAGTCTCGTTCGTAGCCGCCTGATCTGCCATTTCGACGACGCGCGTAACACACAGCGAGAGCGAGCGGGACGGCAGGCACGCAAGCACAAGAGCAGAGAATCACAAGGCCCAGCCAGTGTCGCGGGCGGGCGCGGACGGCCGAGAGAGCGGCCGCCACTCTGCGCGCCGCCGCGCCGCGCCTCCCGCGCTTGCTACCGCCCAACGTCCGACAGCCTGTGCGGAGCAGCCCCAAACCTGCGCCACAACCGCCCGCGCCTTTCAAACCACCGAGGATGGGGCTACACACAGCCACACCACAGTCGCCAACCAGTCGCCACGGCAGCGCCGCAAACCACGGCCAAACTGCAGCTACCGCGCGCTACAGCCTGGGTCGGCCCGCCGAGAATCGCCGCCCCCGCCCAAATGCCGCCCCCACAGCCCCAGCCGACGACCCGCCACAATGGCCAAACCTTCGGCAAAACTCCCACACCGTCGCCGCGGCAGCCCGGCCAGCGCGGCCGGCGCCACAGCCACACAAGCCGAGGCGTGCGGCGATGACGGCCGTGCAAACGCGCCTCCGCCGCCCCATCGCCTTCCGTCGCCCTCCCGCCGTTTCCCGATCGGCCCGCAGCCGTCGGGCCACATCGCGCGCCGTCCTCCTCCTCTCGCCCGCCAACATTCACAGCCGTTTCTCAACAATTGCCCGCCGCAAACGGACGCCGCCTGCGCAACAGGCGCCGCCGCCCCTCGCCGCTTCCGACCCAACCCCTCGACCGAGGCAAACCGCAATCCGAATCTACAGACCAACCCAATCTGCCGTCAAGCACACACGACAGCCGACCTTACACGTTACGCGTTACACATTACGTTTACACGTCTACGTTAGGTTAGGTTAGGTGGACGTGGGTTAGGTTAAGGGGACTTGGGTTAGGTTAAGCGTCAAACTTAGGTTAAGCATTCAAACACGTCAGGCGTCAGAGGTTAGGTTAGGTTAGGTTAGGTTAGGTTAGGTTACACGTTAGGTTAAGGGGTCAGTGCTAGGTTAAGAAGCGTCAAACGTAGGTTACAAAAGCGTTCAAACGTGAGGCGTGAGCCGGACAGCTTACCTTACGTAGACGTTAGGGGCTCACAGGCTGAGCTCACCTCGCCACACCACACGTTAGGTTCGGTTCGGTTCGCTCGGCTCAGCGTAAAGCGCCGAGGTCAGGGTTACGTTCGTTCACCTTCGGGCGCCACACTTTCGGTTGAAAGGTCGCGACGGGACGACGTCGGCAGGCACGCCGCAAACGAACAAAAACGTACAGACGACGTCGGAAACCGCCGACAGACGGGGGAGCAGCACGACCACGACCACGACCAGACACCGAGCGCGAACGAGACACACGCGAACCACCCCCACCGGCCAAAGGGCACCACACAACAACCCAGAGCACCACGTGTCGACACCAGAGCAACCCGCCGCTCACGCGACATGGCTGGCACCGAAGGGCAACCGCCCGCAACTGCGCTTTCCGCGCCGGCCCGGATGCACGTCGTGCTACAACAACACCACTACCGTACACAGCCGCTGTTCACAACATCACTATCAATGGCGCGCCCGCGGCTCGCCGCCGTCGCAGTCGCAGCCCCAACGCCAGCACTTTTGCACCACCATTCACACGCACCGCAACACAGCTCGCCGACACAGCCGAACAAAACAAACACCACACAACAACAGCAACAACGCCGCCGCCTCTACTTGTGCCGGCGACCCACCCCGCCGATGGCGCACCTCTCGCCAGCCGGCAATCGACACACACGCACCCACCCACCGGGGCCCAGTGCAAAAAAAAAAAAAAAAAAAACACACAAAAACAAAAAAACCAAACAACACAAACGACACGGGAAGCGCACACCGCCACTTCGCGCGCACGCCACCAACCAGTCGTCGTCTCAAAATAACAAACACAAACAAAATAAACTAACAACTAGGGCAACACAAAACAAAAACGCCTCGCACGAACCGCCCACAAAAAGGACAAGCACACGCACAGCCTCTGCTGACGACCACGACGCAGCGGCACGCTGCTCCTGTCCCGCGCCCCGCGCCCCACTCGATTCACAACTCACGCGACACCGTCAACGACGGGCTCGCTTCCCGCAACCTACCACCTTTCCGCCACGACGCACAGCCCCAGCCCCACCCGACGACGCCCGTGGCAACGACTGCACTTTCACCACCGCCTCCCCCTTCCCCCCCAAAACACACACACACACACACACACAGCCAGCCAAAAACGCACTCGCGACCCACACATGCACGTGCATCGGCACACGCCAACCAGTCAACGTCGACAACCACACGCAAGGCTCGAAACGAAACCGGCGTCCTTCCACGTTGCCATCAAGCTACGCGACACAAGACACAAGGAACCAACACAACAGCCGGCCCCACTAATTCCCACTCTCACGCCGCAAAAAGCACACCGAAACCGCCAAACGCACGCACATTCCCCTTCGCACTGACACCACCGACCGGCTCGCTACCACACACCTCTCGGCAGCCGTTTCACGCCAATTCGCCACACCGCCCACACAGTCGACAAGCGCCCGCCCTGTACGGCACACGCAACGACGCAGCGCAGCAAAGGGCGCCCGCAACACATACCTCTCCGCCGCCCGACGCGCCAACCGCCACACCACACCGCCAGCCACTCGCAAATTGTGCACTGCCACCAGCCACACGTCCAACACGCCGCGCCGCCTCCGGCCACCCGCCAGGGGGCGCTCACGTCCGCGACAACAGCGCGGCCCGCCGGGCCGGGCCGAACCGAACCGAGCCGCCGCTGCTCTGCACTCGGCACGGCCACACCCTGCTGCAGACCGGGCTCGTCCCTCTGTACGCGTCTGCCTGCGCATCAACACAACACGACCTTTTTTTTTTTTTTCCTCTCTACCGCCATCCCTTCTTCTCGCGTTTTACTCGTTGTTGCAGCAGCGGCGCACACCTACACATCCACAGCCCCAGCCGAGCCGGCCTCACCTCAGGGCCCGCCGCCAGCGTCTCCTCCTCGGGCACAGGTGCGGTGCTGTGGCCGCCCATCCAACCGCATTGCTGGCCGTCCAGCCACCAGGCGTTCCCACTGCCGCGAGCCACGCCGCGCACCGACCCTGCTGCAGAAAACGAAGCATAGCCAGAGACCGACCGATACACAAAGCAAGCCGTCGCCTCGCCTCTTGTCCTTCCTGCCTTCCTTCCGCCCCCGCCCTTCTCACACCACCGCCTCTCCACTTTCGCCCCCCCCCCCCCTCCTTTTTTTTCTTCTTTCTTTCTTTCTTTGGCCCTCTCTCCTTCCCGCCATGGCGGTTACGGCACCGCCTGCAGCGGCAGATTTTTTGCGCCCACACGCCTACTCCTACCACCATTAACCTTGCCCTGCCCTGCCCATCAACGTCGCAGTCGAACCGACGCTTGCCAACACACTGCCCACGTTCCTTTCTCTTTTCGGCCTACGCCCATTACGCGCCGCCGCCACAGCACCTTCCCTTCCCACAACACACCGACGTCATCACACGCACCCAAAACAGGGGCCACGACCGTGTTCCTCGCCCACTCCCATCCCGCACGGTACGCACATTCCCAACTACTACCGCGCACCCTCCCTTTCCACTCTGTGTGTCTCTGTGTCTGTGTCCTGTCCGCGCGTGACGCCTCTCAACATCCGCCGTCCCCCGTCCCGTTTTCGCCCCCATGCCGTCGTCGCGCCGCCTCCTCCCCGTCCACCGCCGCCCCTGTCCGCCCCGCACCACACCATACACCGCTGCTTGTCCCGGCCGTTGCCACCAAAGGCGCCGACCGCAAACGCGCCACGCCGCAGCCCCCGTGCGTCTCGCGCTCGCTTGCATCTCCGTGCCGACGCTGCCTCTCTTCCCACTCGCACTCGACCTCGACAACACAGTCTTTGGCTCCGCCACTGCGTGTTCCGGTGGTACGCACGCTGCAACACGTATGTATTCATTACCAGAGCGATGGCGAGGCATGACAGCATCTCTGTCTGACCAGAGAGTTCTTTATCGCTGCTAGTCGGCGCTTGGACCGCGCCAGACGACAGTAGTGGCACGCACCGGGTCGCCAGGAACAGTTGTTATATATATTGTAGCGCGAGTCGGGAGAGGTAGTAGTCGGTCGACAGTAGTAGCGGGTGGACGGTTGTACTGAGCGGGCGTCGGCGGCGTGCTCTGCTCGTCTCGCGACTCTGGTCACGGTTCGGGACGATGTATAGTATATTGTGTTATAATCAAGAGGTGGTGTGACGCTGCATTGCGCAAATCTGATAACGTATGTTCATTGTACTTATTTTGTTCAACAACACAAGCCCCACTATTACTTTTTTTCTAAAGTAACTTTTGTCTCTTAACGAAAAACATTCACTTTTTAAAGACTACTTCCTATGGCATTTCCCTCCAAGGAGTGCAATTAATTACCAGCCAGCACTCATTCATTGCACACAGCTGTGTAAGGGGTATCTACAATCGAGGAGCGGATATAAATGCAATTTTTTGTTTCTTTTTGTTTTTTGTTTTGTGTGTGTGTTGTAACCTCCCAGCAATATTTAAAATAATGGACAATGTTATTTACGGATGCTAATGGACATTGCGCTAATTGTAACCTCGCCCACAATGAGAGGTATTGAAAATGGCAACAACAATGTGCAATTCGCAATCTGACTCAAATATAAAGTCTTCACACAACATTTAAAAAAGTCCGTTCAGTGACAAGAAACTTCAATTAAACCGAAATATCGGTCTTTGGCCCTGTGCAAAACAATCGGAATTAAAGTCTTACCTCCGAATAAATGGATGTCACATTTCTGCTCTGGTTGTTGCGCAGCGCTTGGAGGAACTGCATTGCAAATAATAATATTCTCTTTTTTTGTGATTTTAGTGACATTTTTCTTCAAAGAAGTGGAACGAACTCTTTAGTTCAATAAAAGATTAAATGTTTGAAAAATGCTTTTGAAATAAAAATTATTATTGGGGAACTTGTTGGAGCATAATTACAATAAATACAATTTCTCATTATCTAATGATTATATTAATTAACAGTATACCTTATTCACCATCTTGACCAGTGTTGCCGACCGCCTACATCACACAACCGCACTCGGCTGCTACTACTGACCGACCGCTCTGCATGACGACTATTAGCGTACTGCACGCGACGACTACTGACAGAGTACAGCCCTCAACTACACAGACTGACTGACTGACTGAGAACCGCTCGCAACACTCGCGCAGTCCAGCGCAAACTCTCTGGTCACAGATGCTACAATGTCTCGCCATCGCTACTATGTTACATACGTGTTTCAGTGTCTTTTTCATTGGGGTAACGATCTTTGGCTCTTTTTATTCTGAATACAGGGCCAAAGGTCAACGGCTGCTGCCCTTATACAATTTATCAGGTTTCATTATGTCTGTTGCAATGTTACATACGGTTCACTCTTTCATTAATATTATCGTTGGGTTTGTTTTGTAGGGACGTTAACATTCTGGCACATTTTTATTATCATCGGACTCTCTGCTATTTGTGCAGGGAGGTTATACCTGGGTCCATTTCCATTTCCATTTACATTTTAATATTGATAGACTTTTTGTTTTCTTTTTTGTTTCTTGTTGTTTTTCCTTCTTTTTTTTTGTTGTTTTTTTTCTTTTGTTTTGTTTTTCCCGCTCTCACCACCACCGCCGCATCACGCCTTCCGTTTTCTTGGTTTCTTTTCTGTGCTTCAACATCACCGCGCCCCATTTCCACACCACAGCCATCAGCCTCCAAGACGGGCGGGCGCAGTGTGCCATTTCCGGCGCACAAGCACACCCGTACGGTACTCTCCTCGCCCCCACGCCACCAACAACACAGCGACCACGCGGCTTTCAGGCACGGCACGGCACGGCACGGCACCGGCGAAATGCGCCGCCCCCGCCCCCGCCCCTCCGCGCATCCGTCCGTCTCGCCACGTTCACTGACAGCCGCGTCTGCGGCTACACCACGACAACCACAACACAACACCGCTCCCCTCCCTGGCAACTCACATTGTTTTTCTCCTCCTCTTTTGCACAAACCACAACGCCGAGCACAGGCGCAAGCCACCCACACGCGCGCCCCTCCCCGTCCCGTCTTTGGCCGCCGCTCCTCGTTTCCTCGTTTGCCCCCTCCCATCTCCCGAAATGCCATGCCAGCAGCGTTACGCATGCCCCTCCCCTGTCCACACAACACTACCGCCTAACGAACAGCCTTTTCCGGGCCACATGCAGGGCACGCCCACCTCCAAACACTGCCAATTCACGGACGCACGCACGCACACACACACACACACACACACACACACACACTCACTTTCTCGACACCTTTCTGTACGGAGGGTGCGTCATCTCGACCGTGACAGAGTGACGGCAACTATCGACGATCCATTTCCCCCCACTGGTAAAACATGTCCACTAACACCTACATACATCATTCAAGTACACAGACAATAGCATACACACAATGGGAGGGCACACGAACATGGACGGCACGGCACTGTCATACACTCTTCCTCAGAACCATATCAACAAACGTTACGTACATCCGGGAAAGCGAAAGCGAAAGCGAAAGCAAAGGCAAAGCCCAATGCAGCCGTCAAAGGTAACGTTCACCACGGCAGACACTTGCAGCCGCGCCGCCGTTAAACGCATTTCAGTGCGGCTCCAATACGCCTCCGACACGGGAACGTTCCGTTGCTCTACGAATGCGTTTCTCCCCTTTTTCCCTTCCTCTCTCTTTTGCCCCCCCCTCCTTGCACTCTTGCCTCATTCCTCACGTTCTGCCCAGACATTCGACCGATCAGAGTCAACCTTTCGTTACCGTTCTCAGCGCGACGGTGTACAACAGTATGACGGGTGTGCCCAAGACTTCGGTTCAGTTGCGTGACGCCGGTCTATCGCGCCGATCGACAGTTACTCAGGGGGCGACGGATCGGACCACGTCACCGACACACAAAACACTTTCAAACAAACAAACAAATACATACCGGATGGACACAGACAAACACGTGTACAGACATTCGCCAAACAAACGACCGGCGCCGCCGCCGCCGCCGCCGTCTAGCGTGCATCTTGAATGACGACATCGGTGTGCGTGCGTCGTACGCAATCAGTCAGACACGGCTATCAAACATCAGAGTCGAATGGTACATCATCGTGCGTGTCGCCGTACACGTACAGTACAATACAACAACAATGCGTCTTAATGGCACGTTCATTTCAACGTCACTCACACACCTCCACGCTGCAGTTACGTCGCACCATTGTCAAACTCGGCGTACAGCAAAGGGAATAGTGGGCGGCAAAAACAAACCAAACAAAAACATTTCACATTTCACCCTCGCCATGTATGATGTGCAAAAAAACAAACCCGCAAACGGCCGTCGTTACGGTGACACAAAAGTCGCCGATCGCACTGTCCCCCCTCGCAGACGGGTAACACACAAACACACACACACCCCAACAACACCAATGGGTCAAAAACCACGCCAACGAGGCGTGCCACCATTCCACGCCACGGCGACCAACCTCGTGGCCGTACCCCGCGCAACACGCTTTGACGCGCCCCCCCACCCACAATCAAAATGCACACATACATCACAGCCGTCCACACAAACAACAACAACAACAACAATTCCGCCCTTCCCGCAAAAGGCAAGTTGGTGGCCCTGAAAAGGGCCGTTTCGCCGCTCTCGCAACGGAGGAGCCTTCTCCATCCTTCCTTCCATTCCAGAGCCACCTCCTTACTTGGAGCTCGTGTACTTGGTCACCGCCTTCGTGCCCTCGCTCACGGCGTGCTTGGCCAGCTCGCCAGGCAGCAACAGCCGCACAGCGGTCTGGATCTCGCGGGACGTGATGGTCGAGCGCTTGTTGTAGTGCGCCAGGCGAGAAGCCTCGGCCGCAATGCGCTCGAAAATGTCGTTCACGAAGCTGTTCATGATGCTCATCGCCTTCGACGAGATGCCCGTGTCAGGGTGCACCTGCTTCAGCACCTTGTAGATGTAGATGGCATAGCTCTCCTTCCTCTTGCGCTTCTTCTTCTTGTCGCCCTTCGAAATGTTCTTCTGCGCCTTGCCAGCCTTCTTGGCGGCCTTCCCGCTAGTCTTGGGCGGCATCTCCAACCAACGTACGGCAGCAGCAACACCAGTAGCAAGCGCTCCGCTCTAGTCAGCGTCTCCCCACACAGTGGCACCCGCCGCCAGCCGCCGCCGCACCTTTACCAGCTCGCCCTGTTGCGGCCGCCGACCAATGGGGCGCGCGCGCAACCGGCCGCCGCACCCGAGCCCATAAAGCACCCCCACCCCGGCTGCGCCGGCACGCACTCCGCTGCTCGACTCGCTGCCGCTCGCACCGGTCGTTTTCGTTTCCGTTTCGTGTGCACCGTCGCTAGCCCATCGCCATGTCCGGACGCGGAAAGGGAGGCAAAGTCAAGGGCAAGTCAAAGTCCCGCTCAAGCAGGGCTGGGCTCCAGTTCCCGGTCCAGAATCCACCGCCTCCTGCGCAAGGGAAACTACGCAGAGCGCGTCGGCGCCGGGGCGCCCGTCTACCTCGCCGCCGTCATGGAGTACCTCGCGGCTGAGGTGCTCGAGCTGGCCGGAAACGCGGCCCGCGACAACAAGAAGACGCGCATCATCCCGCGCCACCTGCAGCTTGCCATCCGCAACGACGAGGAGCTCAACAAGCTCCTGTCGGGCGTCACCATCGCACAGGGTGGTGTCCTGCCCAACATCCAGGCCGTCCTGCTGCCAAAGAAGACCGAGAAGAAGGCCTAAAGGAGGCCAGGCAATCGCAGCGCCGCGTGCTCCCCTGCACGCAACGCGCTTTGCCGGCTCGGCCCACAACAATCGGCCCTTTTCAGGGCCACCACACAAACCTACGTCCAAAGCAAAATTTCAGTCGTCCTCGCCGCACCTTGTTTTGTTTTAACTTTGCACTGTCACAGCACAGCCGCCGCCGGCGCACGTCCGCCATCTTGTCGTCCACACAGCCCGTGTGGCCCAACACACACACACACGCACACATTTTGCACCGTCGCAGTCGCCTTCCAAACCGACAACGGCAGCAATAATGACCATTGTTAAAGGGAGGCGTGTCGACACACCGCCCTCCACTCCCGCGCGCAACGGCCGTCGACACGAACGAAACAGCTGATCCGGCCGCCTATGCCCACACGCCTTGCCTCGGAAACCCCAACGCCGCCGCAAACAAACACACAGAGACAAACCACGCAAGCAAATAATCACCGCCTCTCGCACAACAACACACAGCCCGCCCGCCATCTCCGTCGCGATCGATACAAAGACACACAAACGAAGCAGCTCCACACACAGCCAGCCACATGACACGTTTCCTTTCCTTCTCCCCTCCCAGTCACATCACGTCGCTCAAACGGAAAGAAAGAAACAAACAAACAAACAACACAGCGCGCACACACGCAGCAACAACACAGACTCTTTCGCACTTTTCAACTTCCGAACAGTGTGGTGGCCCTGAAAAGGGCCGTTTTCTAGTCTCTCCCACCCACAAGCACGGCCGCGGGAAGGCCAGCGCCCGCTGCGACGCAGCCTAACCGCCGAAACCGTACAGGGTGCGCCCCTGCCTCTTCAGGGCGTACACCACGTCCATGGCCGTCACAGTCTTGCGCTTGGCGTGCTCAGTGTACGTCACCGCGTCGCGGATCACGTTCTCCAGGAACACCTTCAGCACCCCGCGGGTCTCCTCGTAGATCAGACCAGAGATGCGCTTCACGCCGCCCCTGCGAGCCAGGCGGCGGATGGCGGGCTTCGTGATGCCCTGGATGTTGTCGCGCAACACCTTGCGGTGCCGCTTGGCGCCACCCTTGCCGAGCCCCTTTCCTCCCTTGCCGCGGCCTGTCATCCTTCCTTCCTCGGGCAAAGCAAAACGTGCACAAACAGCAGCTGCAGCGGCTGGCGAGTCGGCTACGGTCTGCGCCCAGCGCGCCCGCCGCCCCCCTATATAGACTCTGGCCCGCCCTCCCCCCACCACGCGCAACCGAGGGCATATAAGCGCAGCACGGAGGCGCGCGGGCCCGTTGTCAAGGCAGCACCGGACGCCGCGCCGCACCTAACCTCCACGCACGCGCCGCTCCGCTACCGCTACCGCTACCGCCATGGCCCGCACAAAGCAAACGGCCCGCAAGTCCACCGGCGGAAAGGCGCCGCGCAAACAGCTCGCCACCAAGGCGGCGAGGAAGAGCGCGCCCGCCACCGGAGGCGTCAAGAAGCCCCACCGCTACAGGCCGGGCACCGTCGCCCTGCGAGAAATCAGGCGCTACCAGAAGAGCACAGAGCTGCTCATCCGCAAGCTGCCATTCCAGCGCCTAGTGCGCGAGATCGCCCAGGACTTCAAGACCGACCTGCGCTTCCAGAGCTCCGCAGTCATGGCCCTGCAGGAGGCCAGCGAGGCCTACCTCGTCGGCCTCTTCGAAGACACCAACCTGTGCGCAATCCACGCCAAGCGCGTCACCATCATGCCCAAGGACATCCAGCTCGCGCGCCGCATCCGCGGCGAGCGCGCCTAAACCGCGCCGCGGCACCGCACCGCACAAACAAAAACGGCCCTTTTCAGGGCCACTAACATCTCTCCGTCGCGAGCAAACTTTGTCGGTCGCCTGCCTCTCGCCCCGCAACCCAAAAACAAAAACCACCACTTCCCGTCCGTCCGCCACACCCGCTCACTCTGCCTGCCTGCTAGCAGCGCGCAACAATCACACATCATCCCTCCCCGGCGCTCAAAGCGCACAATACCCAACGGCCGACGTCACACCGCACGGGTGGCTGGCCGGCCGCCGCTTTCGTTTCGAAAACAAAAAAAAACCCGCACTCCACTCCGACGGCCAACGGCCAGGCAGGCGCGCTCGCTCGCTCTACACGCCACCGAAATCCCCGCCGACTCCTTCCGCATCTCAACGTGCCCCCCCGTTGCAAAACATAACACACACACACACAAAGGAACAAAACAAAGACCAGACACGACTCGACAAGACAGACATCCGAGAAGAACGAACGCAGGCAAGCCAACCAACGTATTCAAACAAAACAACGTGACAGAAAACCAACCGTCGGCCGCCGCCACAAAACAAACACGGCGACAATCAACCACGACAACAACAACAACAACAACACCGCTTACCGCTACCGCCGCCCACACCCGCCACCGACCCCCGCAATCCAACCACCACGGCACGCAAACAGCATCCCCACGGGCATACAGAAACGCCAGACAGACACCCACACCAAACGCAACACGACAATCAAAACCTTCCCCGACGTGCTTTGATGGCCCTGAGAAGGGCCGTTTTGGGCCGCGCGTCTCTTGCGCGCCACTAGACGACGACGGGGGGTGGGGACGACGGAGTCAAGCGCCAAACCCTTCCTTTCCCATCTCTTTCTCCTCTACTCTACTTCTTCTTCTTGGGCGAAGCCTTCGCCTTAGACGGCGTCGTCGCCTTCTTCGGGCGCGGCGCCTTCGGCTTCTTCGTCGGAACCTTGGCGGCCTTCTTCGCCTTCGACGGCGACTTGGCCTTGGCCGGCTTGGCCGCAGCCGCCTTCTTCGCACCCGCGGGAGCGGCCGACGCCGCAGACGCCTTCTTGGCGGCGCCCGCCTTCCGACCGGTCGCCGCCTTCACGCCACCAGCCTTCTTTGCGCCGGCCGCACGGGCGCCCTTCTTCTCCTTGCTGGCCGGAGCGGCGCGCTTCTTCTTGGCACCGCCAGCACGAGCCTTGCCGCCCTCGGCCGCCCCCCCGCCGCCGGCGCCGGCAAGCTTGAACGAGCCGGACGCGCCCTTCCCCTTCGTCTGCACCAGCTCGCCCGCCACGACGGCCGACTTGAGGTACTTCTTGATAAACGGCGCCAGCTTCTCCGCGTCCAGCTTGTAGTGCGCGGCTATGTACTTCTTGATCGCCTGCAGCGACGACCCGCCGCGCTCCTTCAGACTCTTGATGGCGGCCGTCACCATCTCAGAGGTGCGCGGGTGCGCAGGCTTGGCGCGCGGCTTCTTCGCAGACGACGCAGACTTGGCCTTCTTCGTAGTGCCGGTGGCGGCGGGTGCCGCAGCAGTCTCGTTCGTAGCCGCCTGATCTGCCATTTCGACGACGCGCGTAACACACAGCGAGAGCGAGCGGGACGGCAGGCACGCAAGCACAAGAGCAGAGAATGAGATTGCTCAGGTTGTTATAGTGTACCGAAGTTCCACTGGGCTGTGCCCGTCTGACTTCAAGTTATGCGCTTGGGGATTTATGAAAGTGAGGTATTGTGCTATGTGCGTGTTTTTATGTAAATGTTTGTTCTGTGTGTGGGTAAGTGTTCTCTAAATGTCTCTAAATTGACGGGTGAGTGTTAGTTTTGGGCGCTTATGTTGAAAATCGGGGTGTTCGCGACCTAAATTTTGTATGAGGTTGTGGGGCGATGTTTGTGCTTTCTCATATAGTTTGTTGGACTTCTCCTTTATGAGGGAGTATATGGTTGGGTGGCCTAAAAATTCTCTAATTTGTGTGTTTCGGACGTATCTGTCAGCGCCTGTGATGACTCGGAAGGTTTTGTTCTGGACGCGGCCGGCGCCACAGCCACACAAGCCGAGGCGTGCGGCGATGACGGCCGTGCAAACGCGCCTCCGCCGCCCCATCGCCTTCCGTCGCCCTCCCGCCGTTTCCCGATCGGCCCGCAGCCGTCGGGCCACATCGCGCGCCGTCCTCCTCCTCTCGCCCGCCAACATTCACAGCCGTTTCTCAACAATTGCCCGCCGCAAACGGACGCCGCCTGCGCAACAGGCGCCGCCGCCCCTCGCCGCTTCCGACCCAACCCCTCGACCGAGGCAAACCGCAATCCGAATCTACAGACCAACCCAATCTGCCGTCAAGCACACACGACAGCCGACCTTACACGTTACGCGTTACACATTACGTTTACACGTCTACGTTAGGTTAGGTTAGGTGGACGTGGGTTAGGTTAAGGGGACTTGGGTTAGGTTAAGCGTCAAACTTAGGTTAAGCATTCAAACACGTCAGGCGTCAGAGGTTAGGTTAGGTTAGGTTAGGTTAGGTTAGGTTACACGTTAGGTTAAGGGGTCAGTGCTAGGTTAAGAAGCGTCAAACGTAGGTTACAAAAGCGTTCAAACGTGAGGCGTGAGCCGGACAGCTTACCTTACGTAGACGTTAGGGGCTCACAGGCTGAGCTCACCTCGCCACACCACACGTTAGGTTCGGTTCGGTTCGCTCGGCTCAGCGTAAAGCGCCGAGGTCAGGGTTACGTTCGTTCACCTTCGGGCGCCACACTTTCGGTTGAAAGGTCGCGACGGGACGACGTCGGCAGGCACGCCGCAAACGAACAAAAACGTACAGACGACGTCGGAAACCGCCGACAGACGGGGGAGCAGCACGACCACGACCACGACCAGACACCGAGCGCGAACGAGACACACGCGAACCACCCCCACCGGCCAAAGGGCACCACACAACAACCCAGAGCACCACGTGTCGACACCAGAGCAACCCGCCGCTCACGCGACATGGCTGGCACCGAAGGGCAACCGCCCGCAACTGCGCTTTCCGCGCCGGCCCGGATGCACGTCGTGCTACAACAACACCACTACCGTACACAGCCGCTGTTCACAACATCACTATCAATGGCGCGCCCGCGGCTCGCCGCCGTCGCAGTCGCAGCCCCAACGCCAGCACTTTTGCACCACCATTCACACGCACCGCAACACAGCTCGCCGACACAGCCGAACAAAACAAACACCACACAACAACAGCAACAACGCCGCCGCCTCTACTTGTGCCGGCGACCCACCCCGCCGATGGCGCACCTCTCGCCAGCCGGCAATCGACACACACGCACCCACCCACCGGGGCCCAGTGCAAAAAAAAAAAAAAAAAAAAACACACAAAAACAAAAAAACCAAACAACACAAACGACACGGGAAGCGCACACCGCCACTTCGCGCGCACGCCACCAACCAGTCGTCGTCTCAAAATAACAAACACAAACAAAATAAACTAACAACTAGGGCAACACAAAACAAAAACGCCTCGCACGAACCGCCCACAAAAAGGACAAGCACACGCACAGCCTCTGCTGACGACCACGACGCAGCGGCACGCTGCTCCTGTCCCGCGCCCCGCGCCCCACTCGATTCACAACTCACGCGACACCGTCAACGACGGGCTCGCTTCCCGCAACCTACCACCTTTCCGCCACGACGCACAGCCCCAGCCCCACCCGACGACGCCCGTGGCAACGACTGCACTTTCACCACCGCCTCCCCCTTCCCCCCCAAAACACACACACACACACACACACAGCCAGCCAAAAACGCACTCGCGACCCACACATGCACGTGCATCGGCACACGCCAACCAGTCAACGTCGACAACCACACGCAAGGCTCGAAACGAAACCGGCGTCCTTCCACGTTGCCATCAAGCTACGCGACACAAGACACAAGGAACCAACACAACAGCCGGCCCCACTAATTCCCACTCTCACGCCGCAAAAAGCACACCGAAACCGCCAAACGCACGCACATTCCCCTTCGCACTGACACCACCGACCGGCTCGCTACCACACACCTCTCGGCAGCCGTTTCACGCCAATTCGCCACACCGCCCACACAGTCGACAAGCGCCCGCCCTGTACGGCACACGCAACGACGCAGCGCAGCAAAGGGCGCCCGCAACACATACCTCTCCGCCGCCCGACGCGCCAACCGCCACACCACACCGCCAGCCACTCGCAAATTGTGCACTGCCACCAGCCACACGTCCAACACGCCGCGCCGCCTCCGGCCACCCGCCAGGGGGCGCTCACGTCCGCGACAACAGCGCGGCCCGCCGGGCCGGGCCGAACCGAACCGAGCCGCCGCTGCTCTGCACTCGGCACGGCCACACCCTGCTGCAGACCGGGCTCGTCCCTCTGTACGCGTCTGCCTGCGCATCAACACAACACGACCTTTTTTTTTTTTTTCCTCTCTACCGCCATCCCTTCTTCTCGCGTTTTACTCGTTGTTGCAGCAGCGGCGCACACCTACACATCCACAGCCCCAGCCGAGCCGGCCTCACCTCAGGGCCCGCCGCCAGCGTCTCCTCCTCGGGCACAGGTGCGGTGCTGTGGCCGCCCATCCAACCGCATTGCTGGCCGTCCAGCCACCAGGCGTTCCCACTGCCGCGAGCCACGCCGCGCACCGACCCTGCTGCAGAAAACGAAGCATAGCCAGAGACCGACCGATACACAAAGCAAGCCGTCGCCTCGCCTCTTGTCCTTCCTGCCTTCCTTCCGCCCCCCGCCCTTCTCACACCACCGCCTCTCCACTTTCGCCCCCCCCCCCCCTCCTTTTTTTTTCTTCTTTCTTTCTTTCTTTGGCCCTCTCTCCTTCCCGCCATGGCGGTTACGGCACCGCCTGCAGCGGCAGATTTTTTGCGCCCACACGCCTACTCCTACCACCATTAACCTTGCCCTGCCCTGCCCATCAACGTCGCAGTCGAACCGACGCTTGCCAACACACTGCCCACGTTCCTTTCTCTTTTCGGCCTACGCCCATTACGCGCCGCCGCCACAGCACCTTCCCTTCCCACAACACACCGACGTCATCACACGCACCCAAAACAGGGGCCACGACCGTGTTCCTCGCCCACTCCCATCCCGCACGGTACGCACATTCCCAACTACTACCGCGCACCCTCCCTTTCCACTCTGTGTGTCTCTGTGTCTGTGTCCTGTCCGCGCGTGACGCCTCTCAACATCCGCCGTCCCCCGTCCCGTTTTCGCCCCCATGCCGTCGTCGCGCCGCCTCCTCCCCGTCCACCGCCGCCCCTGTCCGCCCCGCACCACACCATACACCGCTGCTTGTCCCGGCCGTTGCCACCAAAGGCGCCGACCGCAAACGCGCCACGCCGCAGCCCCCGTGCGTCTCGCGCTCGCTTGCATCTCCGTGCCGACGCTGCCTCTCTTCCCACTCGCACTCGACCTCGACAACACAGTCTTTGGCTCCGCCACTGCGTGTTCCGGTGGTACGCACGCTGCAACACGTATGTATTCATTACCAGAGCGATGGCGAGGCATGACAGCATCTCTGTCTGACCAGAGAGTTCTTTATCGCTGCTAGTCGGCGCTTGGACCGCGCCAGACGACAGTAGTGGCACGCACCGGGTCGCCAGGAACAGTTGTTATATATATTGTAGCGCGAGTCGGGAGAGGTAGTAGTCGGTCGACAGTAGTAGCGGGTGGACGGTTGTACTGAGCGGGCGTCGGCGGCGTGCTCTGCTCGTCTCGCGACTCTGGTCACGGTTCGGGACGATGTATAGTATATTGTGTTATAATCAAGAGGTGGTGCTGCATTGCGCAAATCTGATAACGTATGTTCATTGTACTTATTTTGTTCAACAACACAAGCCCCACTATTACTTTTTTTCTAAAGTAACTTTTGTCTCTTAACGAAAAACATTCACTTTTTAAAGACTACTTCCTATGGCATTTCCCTCCAAGGAGTGCAATTAATTACCAGCCAGCACTCATTCATTGCACACAGCTGTGTAAGGGGTATCTACAATCGAGGAGCGGATATAAATGCAATTTTTTGTTTCTTTTTGTTTTTTGTTTTGTGTGTGTGTTGTAACCTCCCAGCAATATTTAAAATAATGGACAATGTTATTTACGGATGCTAATGGACATTGCGCTAATTGTAACCTCGCCCACAATGAGAGGTATTGAAAATGGCAACAACAATGTGCAATTCGCAATCTGACTCAAATATAAAGTCTTCACACAACATTTAAAAAAGTCCGTTCAGTGACAAGAAACTTCAATTAAACCGAAATATCGGTCTTTGGCCCTGTGCAAAACAATCGGAATTAAAGTCTTACCTCCGAATAAATGGATGTCACATTTCTGCTCTGGTTGTTGCGCAGCGCTTGGAGGAACTGCATTGCAAATAATAATATTCTCTTTTTTGTGATTTTAGTGACATTTTTCTTCAAAGAAGTGGAACGAACTCTTTAGTTCAATAAAAGATTAAATGTTTGAAAAATGCTTTTGAAATAAAAATTATTATTGGGGAACTTGTTGGAGCATAATTACAATAAATACAATTTCTCATTATCTAATGATTATATTAATTAACAGTATACCTTATTCACCATCTTGACCAGTGTTGCCGACCGCCTACATCACACAACCGCACTCGGCTGCTACTACTGACCGACCGCTCTGCATGACGACTATTAGCGTACTGCACGCGACGACTACTGACAGAGTACAGCCCTCAACTACACAGACTGACTGACTGACTGAGAACCGCTCGCAACACTCGCGCAGTCCAGCGCAAACTCTCTGGTCACAGATGCTACAATGTCTCGCCATCGCTACTATGTTACATACGTGTTTCAGTGTCTTTTTCATTGGGGTAACGATCTTTGGCTCTTTTTATTCTGAATACAGGGCCAAAGGTCAACGGCTGCTGCCCTTATACAATTTATCAGGTTTCATTATGTCTGTTGCAATGTTACATACGGTTCACTCTTTCATTAATATTATCGTTGGGTTTGTTTTGTAGGGACGTTAACATTCTGGCACATTTTTATTATCATCGGACTCTCTGCTATTTGTGCAGGGAGGTTATACCTGGGTCCATTTCCATTTCCATTTACATTTTAATATTGATAGACTTTTTGTTTTCTTTTTTGTTTCTTGTTGTTTTTCCTTCTTTTTTTTTGTTGTTTTTTTTCTTTTGTTTTGTTTTTCCCGCTCTCACCACCACCGCCGCATCACGCCTTCCGTTTTCTTGGTTTCTTTTCTGTGCTTCAACATCACCGCGCCCCATTTCCACACCACAGCCATCAGCCTCCAAGACGGGCGGGCGCAGTGTGCCATTTCCGGCGCACAAGCACACCCGTACGGTACTCTCCTCGCCCCCACGCCACCAACAACACAGCGACCACGCGGCTTTCAGGCACGGCACGGCACGGCACGGCACCGGCGAAATGCGCCGCCCCCGCCCCCGCCCCTCCGCGCATCCGTCCGTCTCGCCACGTTCACTGACAGCCGCGTCTGCGGCTACACCACGACAACCACAACACAACACCGCTCCCCTCCCTGGCAACTCACATTGTTTTTCTCCTCCTCTTTTGCACAAACCACAACGCCGAGCACAGGCGCAAGCCACCCACACCGCGCCCCTCCCCGTCCCGTCTTTGGCCGCCGCTCCTCGTTTCCTCGTTTGCCCCCTCCCATCTCCCGAAATGCCATGCCAGCAGCGTTACGCATGCCCCTCCCCTGTCCACACAACACTACCGCCTAACGAACAGCCTTTTCCGGGCCACATGCAGGGCACGCCCACCTCCAAACACTGCCAATTCACGGACGCACGCACGCACACACACACACACACACACACACACACACACTCACTTTCTCGACACCTTTCTGTACGGAGGGTGCGTCATCTCGACCGTGACAGAGTGACGGCAACTATCGACGATCCATTTCCCCCCACTGGTAAAACATGTCCACTAACACCTACATACATCATTCAAGTACACAGACAATAGCATACACACAATGGGAGGGCACACGAACATGGACGGCACGGCACTGTCATACACTCTTCCTCAGAACCATATCAACAAACGTTACGTACATCCGGGAAAGCGAAAGCGAAAGCGAAAGCAAAGGCAAAGCCCAATGCAGCCGTCAAAGGTAACGTTCACCACGGCAGACACTTGCAGCCGCGCCGCCGTTAAACGCATTTCAGTGCGGCTCCAATACGCCTCCGACACGGGAACGTTCCGTTGCTCTACGAATGCGTTTCTCCCCTTTTTCCCTTCCTCTCTCTTTTGCCCCCCCCTCCTTGCACTCTTGCCTCATTCCTCACGTTCTGCCCAGACATTCGACCGATCAGAGTCAACCTTTCGTTACCGTTCTCAGCGCGACGGTGTACAACAGTATGACGGGTGTGCCCAAGACTTCGGTTCAGTTGCGTGACGCCGGTCTATCGCGCCGATCGACAGTTACTCAGGGGGCGACGGATCGGACCACGTCACCGACACACAAAACACTTTCAAACAAACAAACAAATACATACCGGATGGACACAGACAAACACGTGTACAGACATTCGCCAAACAAACGACCGGCGCCGCCGCCGCCGCCGCCGTCTAGCGTGCATCTTGAATGACGACATCGGTGTGCGTGCGTCGTACGCAATCAGTCAGACACGGCTATCAAACATCAGAGTCGAATGGTACATCATCGTGCGTGTCGCCGTACACGTACAGTACAATACAACAACAATGCGTCTTAATGGCACGTTCATTTCAACGTCACTCACACACCTCCACGCTGCAGTTACGTCGCACCATTGTCAAACTCGGCGTACAGCAAAGGGAATAGTGGGCGGCAAAAACAAACCAAACAAAAACATTTCACATTTCACCCTCGCCATGTATGATGTGCAAAAAAACAAACCCGCAAACGGCCGTCGTTACGGTGACACAAAAGTCGCCGATCGCACTGTCCCCCCTCGCAGACGGGTAACACACAAACACACACACACCCCAACAACACCAATGGGTCAAAAACCACGCCAACGAGGCGTGCCACCATTCCACGCCACGGCGACCAACCTCGTGGCCGTACCCCGCGCAACACGCTTTGACGCGCCCCCCCACCCACAATCAAAATGCACACATACATCACAGCCGTCCACACAAACAACAACAACAACAACAATTCCGCCCTTCCCGCAAAAGGCAAGTTGGTGGCCCTGAAAAGGGCCGTTTCGCCGCTCTCGCAACGGAGGAGCCTTCTCCATCCTTCCTTCCATTCCAGAGCCACCTCCTTACTTGGAGCTCGTGTACTTGGTCACCGCCTTCGTGCCCTCGCTCACGGCGTGCTTGGCCAGCTCGCCAGGCAGCAACAGCCGCACAGCGGTCTGGATCTCGCGGGACGTGATGGTCGAGCGCTTGTTGTAGTGCGCCAGGCGAGAAGCCTCGGCCGCAATGCGCTCGAAAATGTCGTTCACGAAGCTGTTCATGATGCTCATCGCCTTCGACGAGATGCCCGTGTCAGGGTGCACCTGCTTCAGCACCTTGTAGATGTAGATGGCATAGCTCTCCTTCCTCTTGCGCTTCTTCTTCTTGTCGCCCTTCGAAATGTTCTTCTGCGCCTTGCCAGCCTTCTTGGCGGCCTTCCCGCTAGTCTTGGGCGGCATCTCCAACCAACGTACGGCAGCAGCAACACCAGTAGCAAGCGCTCCGCTCTAGTCAGCGTCTCCCCACACAGTGGCACCCGCCGCCAGCCGCCGCCGCACCTTTACCAGCTCGCCCTGTTGCGGCCGCCGACCAATGGGGCGCGCGCGCAACCGGCCGCCGCACCCGAGCCCATAAAGCACCCCCACCCCGGCTGCGCCGGCACGCAC
>NW_025725601.1:0-27993 GCF_021461395.2 Schistocerca americana | reverse complement strand
ATATGTATGGAAGGTGGTGGTGGTGGTGGTGTATGGAAGGTGGTGGTGGTGATGTATGGAAGGTGGTGGTGGTGGTGGTGATGTATGGAACGTGATAATGATGATGGGGGGAAATTAGTCGTTTCTCCAGGGCCTTTGCCGAATTACAACAAAAGGTGCAAGATGTTTGAGATGATTATCGCAAGATGCCATTTGCCTTCTTCATGAGCATTTGCGTGCGAGAATACGGCCCTGCGTTGCCGCCAGAGGGGTATACCGTATTTTGATTCGACTGTTCGGACATCCTTTGATGTGACGTTTGATTTCATCGTATGTTCCTCCAGTGATAAACTACCTGTCACAACACATATTAGAAAAATTGTATTATACTTGATGATGTTACATTTTTCTTTCCTCTAGTGTGTCGCCCTGTGTACTTACTCATTTTAGTAGAGCAGCAGGTGACTTGGTGGGCCGCAATTTGACTTGTGCATCAGAATAGCTGCTTGTCTTGTGACAGCCAGAGCGAGAGCACCAGCAGCAGCGAGTACTGTTTGTATAAAGCGTTTTTGTACTTATTTGCTGCGCTTAGCTTTTAAATAGTTTTTCTGGGAAAACCTAGCGTAGTTTTCGCGTCTCGTATTTCAGTGAGTGTTTCTTGATTATCAGAGTAGCTCATCAGAAGATTATCTTGGGAATTTGGCACCGTATAGAGTAGGGTAAACATAGTCATGTGTAGGGACTGTGGTTGTTGTGAGCGGACGCAAGGAGAATTGGCCACTCTTCGGGGGCAGGTGGAGGCTTTGTCTGTTAGGCTCATCGAGCTCGAGGCGCAGGCGTCGGCTCGTAGTGGCGTTGGGGCAACTGTGGTGAGACCTATGCCTACTTCGGTGGCCTTGGAATCACATGGAACCCCTGATGTCGCTGCGTCTTCCGGCAGTGAGCATCTTACCGGTCAGCCATCACTCCAGGGTGAATGGCGGACAGTGGTGGGCTCGCGCGTGCCTGGCCGAAAGGCGAAGGTGGGATCTGGCCGCGTGGCAGCTGCCTTACCCCTTTCCAACAGGTACGGGGTGCTTCCTAGTGGTGATGACATCATTTCCGAGCCACCACAGGATGCCTCGCCTGTTGGGCCAGTGGCCGATTCTCCGGCAAGGTCCCGACAGTCACAGAGGGCGGGCCTATTAGTTATAGGGAGCTCCAACGTTAGGCGGGTTATGGAGCCCCTTAGGAAAATAGCGGGTAGGTCGGGGAAGAATGCCAGTGTGCACTCGGTGTGCTTGCCGGGGGGTCTCGTCCGTAATGTGGAGGAGGCCCTTCCGGCAGCTATTGAACGCACTGGGTGTGACCGGCTGCAGATAGTAGCACATGTCGGAACGAATGACGCCTGCCGCTTGGGTTCTGAGGCCATCCTTGGTTCCTTCCGGCGGCTGGCTGATTTGGTGAAGACAACCAGCATCGCACGCGGAGTGCAAGCTGAGCTTAATATCTGCAGCATAGTGCCCAGAGTCGATCGCGGTCCTCTGGTTTGGAGCCGTGTGGAGGGTCTAAACCAGAGGCTCAGACGACTCTGCGACTATAATGGTTGCAAATTCATCGACCTCCGTTATTGGGTGGAGAACTGTAGGGCCCCCCTAGACAGGTCAGGCGTGCACGACACACCGGAAGCAGCTACTAGGGTAGCAGAGTACGTGTGGCGTGCACACGGGGGTTTTTTAGGTTAGAGGGACCCCCCCTTGGGCGAAACGATAAAATACCTGACGGCTTACCAGAGAGGACATTATCATCGTTGATAAAGAACGTCCGTCCTCAGAGACCAAAAACAGGAAAAGTTAACGTAATATTGGTAAACTGCAGGAGTATCCAGGGCAAGGTTCCTGAATTAGTATCTCTTATTGAAGGAAATAGTGCGCATATAGTATTAGGAACGGAAAGTTGGTTAAAACCGGAAGTGAACAGTAACGAAATCCTAGACACAGAATGGAATATATACCGCAAGGATAGGATAAACGCCAATGGTGGAGGAGTATTTATAGCAGTAAAGAATTCAATAATATCCAGTGAAGTTATTAGCGAATGCGAATGTGAAATAATCTGGGTTAAGTAAAGTATCAAAGGTGGGTCAGATATGATAGTCGGATGCTTCTATAGACCACCTGCATCAGCAACCGTAGTAGTTGAGCGCCTCAGAGAGAACCTGCAGAACGTCGTGAAGAAGTTTCGTGATCATACTATTGTAATAGGGGGAGACTTCAATCTACCAGGTATAGAATGGGATAGTCACACAATCAGAACTGGAGCCAGGGACAGAGACTCTTGTGACATTATCCTGACTGCCTTGTCCGAGAATTACTTCGAGCAGATAGTTAGAGAACCAACTCGTGAAGCTAACGTTTTAGACCTCATAGCAACAAATAGACCGGAACTTTTCGACTCCGTGAATGTAGAAGAGGGTATCAGTGATCATAAGTCAGTGGTTGCATCAATGACTACAAGTGTAATAAGAAATGCCAAGAAAGGAAGGAAAATATATTTGCTTAACAAGAGTGATAGGGCACAAATCGCAGAATATCTGAGTGACCACCATCAAACGTTCATTTCTGAGGAAGAGGATGTGGAACAAAAATGGAAAAAATTCAGGAACATCGTCCAGTACGCCTTAGATAAGTTCGTACCGACTAAGGTCCAAAGCGAGGGGAAAGATCCACCGTGGTATAACAATCATGTACGAAAGGTACTACGGAAACAAAGAAAGCTTCATCATAGGTTTAAGAGTAGTCGAATCATAGCTGATAAGGAAAAGCTGAACGAAGCGAAAAAGAGCGTAAAGAGAGCAATGAGAGAAGCATTCAACGAATTCGAACATAAAACATTGGCAAACAATCTAAACAAGAACCCTAAAAAGTTTTGGTCATATGTAAAATCGGTAAGCGGATCTAAATCCCCTATTCAGTCACTCGTTGACCACGATGGCACCGAAACAGAGGACGACCGAAGAAAGGCAGAAATACTGAATTCAGTGTTCCGAAACTGTTTCACTGCGGAAAATCGTAACACGGTCCCTGACTTCAGCCGTCGCACGGACGCCAAAATGGAAAATATTGAAATAAACGATATCGGAATTGAAAAACAACTGCTATCACTTAGTAGCGGAAAAGCATCCGGACCAGACGAGATACCCTTAAGATTCTACAGTGATTATGCTAAAGAACTTGCCCCCTTTCTATCAGCAATTTATCGTAGATCGCTGGAAGAACGTAAAGTACCTAGCGACTGGAAGAAAGCGCAGGTCGTTCCCATTTTCAAGAAGGGTCACAAATCAGATGCGAATAATTATAGGCCTATTTCGCTTACGTCAATCTGTTGTAGAATAATGGAACATGTTTTGTGTTTTCGTATTATGACGTTCTTAGATAATACAAATCTCCTTCATCATAACCAACATGGATTCCGGAAACAGAGATCATGTGAAACTCAGCTCGCCCTATTTGCCCAAGAAATTCACAGTGCCGTAGACACTGGCGAGCAGATTGATGCCGTATTCCTGGACTTCAGGAAGGCATTTGATACGGTTCCGCACTTACGTTTAGTGAAAAAAATACGAGCTTACGGAATATCGGACCAGGTTTGTGATTGGATTCAGGATTTCCTAGAAGAAAGAACACAACATGTCATTCTTAACGGTTCAAAATCTGCAGATGTAGAGGTAATTTCGGGAGTACCGCAGGGAAGCGTGATAGGACCTTTATTGTTTACAATATACATAAATGACTTAGTTGACAACATCGGTAGCTCCGTGAGGCTATTTGCAGATGACACGGTTGTCTACAAGAAAGTAGCAACATCAGAAGACTCGTACGTACTCCAGGAGGACCTGCAGAGGATTAATGCATGGTGCGACAGCTGGCAGCTTTCCCTAAACGTAGATAAATGTAATATAATGCGCATACATAGGGGCAGAAATCCATTCCAGTACGATTATGCCATAGGTGGTAAATCATTGGAAGCGGTAACGACCGTAAAATACTTAGGAGTTACTATCCGGAGCGATCTGAAGTGGAATGATCACATAAAACAAATAGTGGGAAAAGCAGGCGCCAGGTTGAGATTCATAGGAAGAATTCTAAGAAAATGTGACTCATCGACGAAAGAAGTAGCTTACGAAACGCTTGTTCGTCCGATTCTTGAGTATTGCTCATCAGTATGGGACCCTTACCAGGTTGGATTAATAGAAGAGATAGACATGATCCAGCGAAAAGCAGCGCGATTCGTCATGGGGACATTTAGTCAGCGCGAGAGCGTTACGGAGATGTTGAACAAGCTCCAGTGGCGGACACTTCAAGAAAGGCGTTACGCAATACGGAGAGGTTTATTATCGAAATTACGAGAGAGCACATTCCGGGAAGAGATGGGCAACATATTACTACCGCCCACATATATCTCGCGTAATGATCACAACGAAAAGATCCGAGAAATTAGAGCAAATAGGGAGACTTACAAGCAGTCGTTCTTCCCACGCACAATTCGTGAATGGAACAGGGAAGGGGGGATCAGATAGTGGTACAATAAGTACCCTCCGCCACACACCGTAAGGTGGCTCGCGGAGTATAGATGTAGATGTAGATGTAGATGTAGACAGGCACGCGCGGACCACACCGCAGCACACACAGCTGCTTGTCGCTAGACGTTTGTCCAAATATTTTGCCAGCCGCGACGGTGCCGGCGCGTGACGGCAAACAAGCCTCAGCTAGCTGTCCCAGATCATTACGGATGTGCCGTACCTAGCAGCCACTTCAGTGGCTTCCGTAACGGTAAAAAAAGGAAGTGAGGTACGGGTTCAACGCCCTGTTGACAACTCTGTCATCACAGACAATGCAGGCTCGGATTGTACGAGGATTGGGAAGGAAATGGGCTGGGTCTTTTTCAGATACTGGCCCAGAAAAACAGAACTGATTTACGGGGAACCTCGAAATATGTAATAGCATGCTCCTACCGAATGCGAGTTCAGTGCGGGTTCTATTCAGGAATGACTGGGTCTCTATACGTTGCCTGATTTGCCTAATTGTACTGTCATACGGTACCGGAGGAAAACATTATGTTCTAGGTCTCGAGATCAGCGCTAGCGGTCCTCAGATATTTCTATCGAAAACATAAAAATTACAAGATACCCAGTGGATAACAGAACACGTAAACCAACTAGAAAGGAATGCCCACAATGACCGCGTGTTTTGGGTTAAAGCGCACTCCAGCATGTTTGGAAATGAGATTGCAGACTCTTCTGCAATGGAAGCGGTGAGCTTAGAAATAAGAGTACACACTCTTTCCAGTGGAGCGTCTGTTACCGATTTTACAAGAAGAGGTTTCAGATTGAGTGGGTCAAAGAATGGGAACCCATCAGACAAGCAATGGAAAATACTACACACAAATAACAGCTGTGCTGCCAACCAGGCCGTGGTACAATGGAATAACTTGTACACGAAAATTTTGCAGCTACCGTACCACGGTTGAAGTTCAAGTATTGCTGCTATGCATAGCACCCGCACTGCATAAGCATAGCACTATAGCACTGCAATTGCGCGGAAGAGGAAGTAACAAATTTTTTTAACCGGTGAGACCTCACATCAAAGTTGCTAATGCTGTGAGTAAAGAATACCAGTTACCAGCATGAGTGGCAACATTATTGGGAACCACAGACTTCATACTGCACGAATAACTCTACTCCTTACTAACGGAAGTGGAAAAGAGAGATCTGAACTCACTCACGCGAACTAAAAAAACTTCGTGTAATCTCAAGATCTTATTTTCTCAAGCAACTATGATGTATATATGCAGACTGAAGCGACGACTGAAAATTTTCTCCAAGGTTGGGATTCGAACCCGTGTCTCCTGTTTACTATGCCACCTCAGCACAGTGGCTTCGTTCATCTGCACGGACTACCCCAGCGTGCTTCCCTCCTCCTTCGAAGCTGAGGTACCATTCCATTACGGTTGGATAGCCTCTGCAATACTGTTAGAGTTTAGGGGAGTACCAAGTGCCCTGAGGCGTGAATGGGAATTGGGATTGAGGGGAGAGGCGTGCAGTTGTACAAAGCCAGGGTGGCGTAGTGGTCAGTGCTGCCTAGTGAGCAGGAGAACTAGTTTCGAATTCCATACTGATATGGATATGGTGTCTGTTCTTTAGGACATGTCCGAAAGAACAGACACCATATCCATATAAGTATGTAATTCTGGCAACCCCGGCCATGACCTCCTCTTCCTGTGCGGCTGCACACACATTCCCCGAACTCTTACGAGACTTGGTAAAAATGACTTTCACGAGTAATGAGTGTGTTGGGGTGGGACACTACGAATGTAGTGTGTGGACATACAAGGTGAGAATGTGGGTCTCGCGGGAGGCGTGCGCGAGATAGTCCCTGCAGTCGCGCTATCGTCTGTGCCCTCGGTGGCTCAGATGGACGCCGGCACGGTAGCTCAGTGTGTTCGGTCAGAGGGTTTAGTTACCCTCCGTAAAAAAAAAAAAAACTGAGTAAACGGATCAACGAACAATCTGAAAGAGTGTCATCGGACGTCCGCCACGAACAAATTCAACGAACAACATATAGAACAAAAAATAGATGAATAGAGCGTCTGCCATGTAAGCAGGAGATCCCGGGTTAGAGTCCCGGTCGGGACACACATTTTCATCTGTCCCCGTTGATACATATCAACACCCGTTTGCAGCTGAAGGTATTAACATAATTCTAATTTCGATTTAGTTTCGAATTCTGTCCTTGGTATAAAATTTCGTTTGTCTCTTCAGTCTGCAAATTAACATCGTTTTAGCCTTTGTCATCCTCATTAGTGTTTATTTTACGCATTTTGTTTTGTAAGTATGCTAGTTATATATAATTGTGATTTATTATTTATTTATGTTGTGAATGTAGAAACTGAAGGGTACTATTAACCCAGCCCAAACATCCAAAGTAACAGAAAAATGTTTCTCTGCCATGGTTACTTAACGGTAGCTATTGTACACGACGATTATTAAGTAAACATTTGTTGTGACAGTGCACTATAACTGAAATTGGCAACCCAATAACAAGTAGCATTTACGAGTATTAAGAATATATTACATGACGTACTTACTTTCGTTACTATTTGATTTGTGGCACGTGTCCAATACCTAATACGAGTACAATTCAATCTAAGTAACTTCTCTCTCTTGGCATAGTGTTATATGGCTGATAGTAATGTTTCAGAAACGCTTAATAGTCCAGGTGTTATGTAGATGGCAACTGCTAAGTCAGACTGTAGTCTTCAGATGGTTATGCTGAATGGCCTGCAGTCATTGAACTGTCTGACGGCTGAATCGTAACTGTCTGAGTGACTGTGGCCCATCGTGTTTTGGTGCCTGTCGGGAGATGGATTTCCAGTCCACAGTGTGAGGTAAAAGCAATGTGGACCACAGTTGACAGCGATCCCGGTAGCAGCTATCTGTACTTATGTTATGTATGAGTGCTGGAGGAAGTGGCGCGGAAGCAGGAAGATGTCCCGGTTTGTCAGCACTATGTGGAGGCTGCTCCACGTAACTGAGAGTTGCAACGCGCGTGGTTGTGCCCGTGTAGTGGTTTTGGTGGCCTCTCGTGGTATTTGTTGTGCACTTCGTGTTTGGTACACATTTTGCTATCATCTATGCAAGGTCAGCCCGCAATATTACGAACAGATGGCGTAGAATTGTGTGCATGCGCGTCCTTCTGGTTGTTGGGTTGGTTGGGGGAAGAGACCAAACAGAAAGGTCATCGGATTGGGGAAGGAAGTCGGCCGTGCCCTTTCAAAGGAACCATCCCGCCATTTGCCTGGAACGATTTAAGGAAATCACGCAAAACCTAAATCTGGATGGCCGGACGCGGGATTGAACCGTCGTCCTACCGAATGCGAGTCCAGTGTGCTAACTACTGCACCACCTCGCTCGGTCTTTCTGGTTGTGAACGGCGCACAGTAAAAGTATGGCTGGTCACTTCGCTTAAATGCTACCTGTATGTAGTTTCCTGAGCAACTGCTTAAAGAGTGAGCATATACCCATCAAGTCAAAGGTTTTAGTCGTTTTCGCAAGTTTGCCATATCTATTTAGTTTTAATAAATGCTAATCCAGTACAATGCACTTTTCAAGTGTTTACGAGACTGTTGAACGCTACACCAGTAATACTGAGCGGAAACAAGGCTGAGTCAATTACTTTTTGCCCCCTAGTTCGCGAAGTAAATCAAAATTTTAGTGGTGCTGATAATTAAGCAGAATTCTTGAAAGCTGATGTACTGAGACAACATCATGCGCAACCATAGGAAGCAAGCTATGATGATGAAACTGAATCAGTTACTACATCATTAAAGAGCACAAACTCCTATGTGCGTGATGAAATTTCAAGTAGGATTATGAAGATCAGTGCAACATACACATGTTCTGTTATGTGCAATGCAGCTTTCAGGTCTGGTTGATTCCCTGACAGACTGAAATACTCGTTAGTGAAGTCACTTTATAAAATGGGCGAAAGAAATGACGTAGACAGTTGGAGGCGAATCTCATTGCTGCCCCTGTACTGAAAAGTTTTAGAGAAGGCAATGTATAGGAGAGTAGTGAAGGAAAGAAGGAAGATTGGGTTTAACGTCCCGTCGACATCGAGGTCGTTAGGGACGGAGCATTAGCTCTGATTGGATAAAGGATAGGGAAGGAAATCGGTCTTGCCCTTTCAAACGAACCATTTACCTGCAGGGAAATCACGGAAAACCTAAGCCTGGATGGCCGGACGCAGTTTTGAACCGTCGTCCTCCCGAATGCGAGTCCAGCATGCTAACCACTGCGCAGAACCTCGCTCCGTAGGAGAGCAGTGGTAGATCTCAGTACACGTAACTGCTGTCACATTGTGTGACTTGTGGATGGGAGTGCCCACAGAAACGGTTTTACAGACACAAGGAGAACGAAACGATCGGTTGCAGACAGCAGGTACTTTCTTTCATTTAATGCAAAAATGTGATTGCATGGACCAGACAAGAATTCCACACAAGTTGAAATATTATTGAAGTCAGGAAGCAGCTCACCAGTGGTTCAGTTCATATGTGGAAAAAAATAAGCGGAAGGCTATCCTCAATTGTCGACAAACGGGGAAGGGGTTTGAATTTGACTGGAGGTTTCACAGGCTCTGTTCTGGGTCCACTGTTTTTCTTCAAATATATATATATATATATATATATATATATATATACTGGGTGATCAAAAAGTCTGTATAAATTTGAAAACTGAATAAATCACGGAATAATGTAGATAGAGAGGTACAAATTGATACACATGCTTTGAATGACATGGGATTTTATTAGAACCAAAAAAATACAAAAGTTCAAAAAATGTCAGACAGATGGCGCTTCGTCTGATCAGAATAGCAATAATTGGCATAACAGAGTAATACAAAGCAATGATGATGTTCTTTACAGGAAATGCTCAATATGTCCATCATTAGTCCTCAAAAATAGCTGTAGTCGAGGAATAATGTCGTGAACAGCACTGTAAAGCATGTCCGGAGTTAAGGTGAGGCATTGGCGTCGGATGCTGTCTTTCAGCATCCCTAGAGATGTCGGTCGATCACGATACACTTCCTACTTCAGGTAACCCCAAAGCCAATAATCGCACGGACTGAGGTCTGGGAACCTGGGAGGCCAAGCATGACGAAAGTGGCGGTTGAGCACACGATCACCACCAAACGACGCGCGCAAGAGATCTTTCACGCGTCTAGCAATATGGTTTTTTTTTTTTTTTGTTCTAATAAAACCCCATGTCATTCCAAGCATGTGTGTCAATTTTTACCCCTCTATCTACACTCCTGGAAATGGAAAAAAGAACACATTGACACCGGTGTGTCAGACCCACCATACTTGCTCCGGACACTGCGAGAGGGCTGTACAAGCAATGATCACACGCACGGCACAGCGGACACACCAGGAACCGCGGTGTTGGCCGTCGAATGGCGCTAGCTGCGCAGCATTTGTGCACCGCCGCCGTCAGTGTCAGCCAGTTTGCCGTGGCATACGGAGCTCCATCGCAGTCCTTAACACTGGTAGCATGCCGCGACAGCGTGGACGTGAACCGTATGTGCAGTTGACGGACTTTGAGCGAGGGCGTATAGTGGGCATGCGGGAGGCCGGGTGGACGTACCGCCGAATTGCTCAACACGTGGGGCGTGAGGTCTCCACAGTACATCGATGTTGTCGCCAGTGGTCGGCGGAAGGTGCACGTGCCCATCGACCTGGGACCGGACCGCAGCGACGCACGGATGCACGCCAAGACCGTAGGATCCTACGCAGTGCCGTAGGGGACCGCACCGCCACTTCCCAGCAAATTAGGGACACTGTTGCTCCTGGGGTATCGGCGAGGACCATTCGCAACCGTCTCCATGAAGCTGGGCTACGGTCCCGCACACCGTTAGGCCGTCTTCCGCTCACGCCCCAACATCGTGCAGCCCGCCTCCAGTGGTGTCGCGACAGGCGTGAATGGAGGGACGAATGGAGACGTGTCGTCTTCAGCGATGAGAGTCGCTTCTGCCTTGGTGCCAATGATGGTCGTATGCGTGTTTGGCGCCGTGCAGGTGAGCGCCACAATCAGGACTGCATACGACCGAGGCACACAGGGCCAACACCCGGCATCATGGTGTGGGGAGCGATCTCCTACACTGGCCGTACACCACTGGTGATCGTCGAGGGGACATTGAATAGTGCACGGTACACCCAAACCGTCATCGAACCCATCGTTCTACCATTCCTAGACCGGCAAGGGAACTTGCTGTTCCAACAGGACAATGCACGTCCGCATGTATCCCGTGCCACCCAACGTGCTCCAGAAGGTGTAAGTCAACTACCCTGGCCAGCAAGATCTCCGGATCTGTCCCCCATTGAGCATGTTTGGGACTGGATGAAGCGTCGTCTCACGCGGTCTGCACCTCCAGCACGAACGCTGGTCCAACTGAGGCGGCAGGTGGAAATGGCATGGCAAGCCGTTCCACAGGACTACATCCAGCATCTCTACGATCGTCTCCATGGGAGAATAGCAGCCTGCATTGCTGCGAAAGGTGGATATACACTGTACTAGTGCCGACATTGTGCATGCTCTGTTGCCTGTGTTCATGTGCCTCTGGTTCTGTCAGTGTGATCATGTGATGTATCTGACCCCAGGAATGTGTCAATAAAGTTTCCCCTTCCTGGGACAATGAATTCACGGTGTTCTTATTTCAATTTCCAGGAGTGTATATTATTCCGAGGTTTATTAAGTTTTCAAATTTATACTGACTTCTTGATCATCCGGTATGTCAATGGTCTATCAATAAACGTGACAGGTCACACAAGTGTTACTGTAAAAAGACGTAAAAGTAATATAAATGATGTAGCCAATAGGGTAGCATCAGCACGTGGCTTTCAGAGAACTGATTAACACCTAACTCCAGCAAAACTCAATGCATACCGTTTGTCAGGCACTAACGTAAAAGCGAAATTTCACTGCCCGAAGGTTGCCAGTTGGTGAAATGGCCCATTTAAACTGTTTGGACTGAGGGTAGGCGAAAGGCGTCGTGCGAAGTGTTGCTTCCAAGATTGTACGCAGAAACTGAATAGATATCCAACCTTGGTGGGCAACACCTCGGCAACTACCTGCATCAGCCCGGCTATCAAGCAATGTTGACAATAACATTACGGCCACAGTGCCGCTAATTATGGCCCCTCTAAGTGCACTTACACAGTGTGCTGCCGGTTTCAGTGCACCGCATGGTATGACTGCCCTAAGTGCCCGTGATGTAGCACGGTGTCCATCCTTCCTTCCGGCATGCCGGATCTGGCGGCATGCTGCGGAACCCGTGCATCCGCGTTCGTGACCACGGCGGGCCAGAGCCGCCCGCTTTCCACACGGTGTGCGGGGCTGATGATAAGTTGCGGATGGCCGCTCCAGCTATTAGCTGCGTTTTTTGGCCACCGCAAGCTGCAGCTCGCCTCATGCTGTACGGCAATTTCGTAATGGTGCTGCTTGGGCACGCGCTGCCCGCAATCACAGTAATTGCGTGATCCCCCGCCAGAGTACATCTCCCCAGCTCTGCGTCCTTGTGCCCTCGCTGTAATACGTGTAGCGAAATTAACTACTGTAATACTTGTACGACGGCCGCTATCCTTCCAAAAGGGAAAGTAAGTCGTATAATGAAATCGTAGGACATAGCTTCAGGGGCAGCTTCGCGGAAAGTACGATGCTGCACTAGCATACTCCGTTTCTGCGTGGTAAGCCTGTGCGAGGTACGGCTAAAATGATTGTCAAATGGACCTACACTACCTGACAGAAAACGAGAATCACCCAGAAGACATGATTGGATCTCAGTGTAACTGGCGATTACGTAAACAGGTAGAACGGCAACCAGGGGCATTAGTGTTGTATGTTATGTTTCTGGACATATTATATATCATCTATGACACTGTTGCTCGTTTAGCACCACCTAGGGGTCACGTGTACAGTAATCTCTGCATCACCCTCTCTACCACTGCATCAGGAATTCTGTCATCCGCCACAGCAACGGTTGCGACCAAGAAGACCAGCAAGTCTAACTGCAGGACAACTCATCGCGGATGGTTTTGATCTAAATGAAAGCTGGAAGCATGAATGGTCAACAAAAACATTGTGAACAAGAGCCCATCACCTCGATCTCACAAAGAAGCCAAAAGGTTTTGACCGACCGTGGAACCTATGGTGCCGCCTCAACAGGTTAAGGACTGTACATGTTTGTTGTAGCTACTTCAGATACCAGTGGGGCTGGATCAGTTCACCAATGTGTGAACTTAATCAAGAAGAGCAGACAATTGAATATCTAGTCCAACGCTGTCCACTTCATTCATACCCTGGAATTCCCGACGACTTGTTCACTCACAGCCAGCTTACTTAATTGATTGAAAAACAAGGACTTTAAGGTTTAATCGTGTCTTGTATCATATGTTGTTGTTGTTGTTGTTGTTGTTGTGGTCTTCAGTCCTGAGACTGGTTTGATGCAGCTCTCCATGCTACTCTATCCTGTGCAAGCTTTTTCATCTCCCAGTACCTACTGCAACCTACATCCTACTGAATCTGCTTAGTGTATTCATCTCTTGGTCTCCCTCTACGATTTTTACCCTCCACGCTGCCCTCCAATACTAAATTGGTGATCCCTTGATGCCTCAGAACATGTACTACCAACCGATCCCTTCTTCTGGTCAAGTTGTGCCACAAACTTCTCTTCTCCCCAATCCTATTCAATACTTCCTCATTAGTTATGTGATCTACCCATCTACTCTTCAGCATTCTTCTGTAGCACCACATTTCGAAAGCTTCTATTCTCTTCTTGTCCAAACTATTTATCGTCCATGTTTCACTTCCATACATGGCTACACTCCATACGAATACTTTCAGAAATGACTTCCTGACACTTAAATCAATACTGGATGTTAACAAATTTCTCTTCTTCAGAAACGCTTTCCTTGCCATTGCCAGCCTACATTTTATATCCTCTCTACTTCGACCATCATCAGTTATTTTGCTCCCCAAATAGCAAAACTCCTTTACTACTTTAAGTGCCTCATTTCCTAATCTAATTCCCTCAGCATCATCCGACTTAATTCGACTACATTCCATTATCCTTGTTTTGCTTTTGTTGATGTTCATCTTATATCCTCCTTTCAAGACACTGTCCATTCCATTCAACTGCTCTTCCAAGTCCTTTGCTGTCTCTGACAGAATTACAATGTCATCGGCGAACCTCAAAGTTTTTATTTCTTCTCCATGAATTTTAATACCTACTCCGAATTTTTCTTTTGTTTCCTTTACTGCTTGCTCAATATACAGATTGAACAACATCGGGGAGAGGCTACAACCCTGTCTTACTCCCTTCCCAACCACTGCTTCCCTTTCATGTCCCTCGACTCTTATAACTGCCATCTGGTTTCTGTACAAATTGTAAATAGCCTTTCGCTCACTGTATTTTACCCCTGCCAACTTTAGAATTTGAAAGAGAGTATTCCAGTCAACATTGTCAAAAGCTTTCTCTAAGTCTACAAATGCTAGAAACGTAGGTTTGCCTTTCCTTAATCTTTCTTCTAAGATAAGTCGTAAGGTAAGTATTGCCTCACGTGTTCCAGTATTTCTACGGAATCCAAACTGATCTTCCCCGAGGTTGGCTTCTACTAGTTTTTCCATTCGTGTGTAAAGAATTCGTGTTAGTATTTTGCAGCTGTGACTTATTAAGCTGATAGTTCGGTAATTTTCACATCTGTCAACACCTGCTTTCTTTGGGATTGGAATTATTATATTCTTCTTGAAGTCTGAGGGTATTTCGCCTGTTTCATACATCTTGCTCACCAGATGGTAGAGTTTTGTCAGGACTGGCTCTCCCACGGCCGTCAGTAGTTCCAATGGAATATTGTCTACTCCGGGGGCCTTGTTTCGACTCAGGTCTTTCAGTGCTCTGTCAAACTCTTCACGCAGTATCATATCTCCCATTTCATCTTCATCTACATCCCTTCCATTTCCATAAATAAAATCACTTGTCTTATATCAGCTGTATACTGTATAAAATCACCATACGATAAAATAAATAAAGTGTTGTATGTGTATAGTGTTCTTGCCAGACCTGATTTGGTTTCTAAGGGAGCATGCACAGCGTGAAATGACGAGTAGTCACTGAAGACTGGGAGACACCAGTGTCCTAACAAATATTTGCTAATAAAACAGCCTTCCACTACAATCTGAACGTCATTCCCTAGTAGAACATGTATGGGACATCTCAAACTCCAATACCACCCCAGTGCCAATACCGAGGATATCAAAGATCAGTTACTGCAGCTGCGGGCCAGGTTGCCTTGAGAGAGGACAGAACGGCTTTGACACCCTTCCCAACCGAGTCAGTGCATGAATCCGTACTAGAAGGGGTGCAACGTGTCAAGTTCTTCGTAAATTTTAATAGATTTTGTGATCACTGATATAACATCTCACATAGTCGCAACCGATGAAGTTGCACCAACTTTCTTATCTCCTGCTCTTGTGAGCGTTTTTGTCACGCAGTATACTTGTGTTGTGAACGTGGCGGCCTTATCAAGCCACCTTTACACGTTACGTGTACTTCGGCGTTGGTTTTTGTCGACAGTGTATATCTAAGTGGCACTGTCTTCTACTTTGGACCACGTGTAAAAATGACACATGTAGAAATAGTACTACATGGAAATAATTCAGGGGGTTCTTCTGTCAAGGAGTCTCTTTCGCTTGAAAGTTTGCCAAGAGTGGGTGCGAATTTTTTCTGCTAGGCGGCTGCACAGTATTACTATAGGGGAAGTCAAATTCTGAATTATCACCTTGAAAAAATAAGGTTACGTAGTTAAGGTTTCATTTCTTCGCAGCTGTTGGCCTGCAGTCTCGATACAATTTGAAATATCCGCTTCACGATACTGTACTAGGGGAGCCAGAACAAAATGGCGCAGCCCACTGAGCAAGTAAATCTTTATTGCCGGCCGGGATTACTTTTCTGTGCCGGAAGGGGATCGACACTGCAACCGTCTATGCTGAAATGGTTAAAGTGTCACAGGAACGAACTACCGAAATCTCCTGACGAAGTTATTGTTGACTGTCAAGAGGCAGCGTCGCGGAATGCTGTCAAAGGGCGGTGTTGTTGCTGCATCGCGCCGCTTTAGCTCATTCCCTGTAGGATACGGTTACAAATGCTTTTACTTTGAGGTGTGAAATTCTGGTTCCCCTCCGTATTCTCATTACTTGGTAACACTTCTTGATATTTCCTCCGGTGAAGAAAACATTGCGTGGCATTCACTTTTAGAATAACAACGAGGTGGTCTTAGAGGTGGAACGTTCCCTGAAGAAACAAAATACAGACCTGTAAAACCAGGGTCTCTACCAAGTTATCAGTTATCGAGAAAACTTTGCCACATTGATGGGTGAAGACGTAGAGGAGGACTCCAGCATTATATTTCATTGTTACGCCTTGATTTATGGAGATGCCCGTGTCTCTGTCGATCTCATCCTCCCACTTGTCTCTCTCACCTCCTCCCCATTCTCACCTTCTCCCCATTCTCACTCTAAATTCCACCTCCTCCTCAACCTCTCTTCACCCATCTCCTATGGCCCTCTTCACCAACCAGAACTTCCTCTTCCCTCCCGCTTCCATATCCGCCTCCCACACTCCCTGATCATCTCCTCCTCCCTCCTCTTTCTTTTCCACCTACCGACTACCCCTCTACACTTTCCACCTACTTTCTAAATCACCTTCTCCACAGCTCTCCCCCACTAAACAAATTAGTTCTCCCTCTCGTCTCTCTGTCCACCTCATCCTCCTCTCTGTCACTGAACATCCACGCCACCCCCCCCTATCCCCCCCCCCCGTCCTGCTGAGCTTTGCCCGTCCACACGTGCAGCCGCTGCAAGGGATGCAGATAATGTCCGCACAACACGCCTCCCCCCCCCCCCCCCTCCCCCACCTATATATGTCCATCGCCTCCTGTCTCCCACTCTCGCACATCCCCAACCGTATGTGCCGCTCTTGAAAGGCATGAATACTACCCACAGGGCAACCTACACATCTAGGATACAAAAACTATTTTTGTCCTTATCTGGGCACTAGGAGGTTCTAAGTCCTGCAGTGCTGATTATCATATAGAAGGCAGTATGTGTACTAAATTTGGCTGAAATCGATTCAGTGGTTTAGGACATACATACATACATACATACTGTCTTATATACACTGTAAACATTCATAAAACCGACAAACTGCAGGCACTGATTCCTGACTGGAAATTGAGGAAAAAAGGTCCTATGAAAACGTCTGAAAGTGCATCGTTACTACGTTAGATGGCACTGACGAATGTCAGTTCCTCTGACCATGTGCCGTATGTTGCAGGCTGTGAGGTTGACGCAGCGTGCTGTAAGCAGCAGAATGGTCAGCTATTCATGTCAGTAACAAGCCGAAATGATGTTCATGTACGGTCAAATAGATGGGAACAGCTGAGAGGCAGCACGGCTGTACCAGAACTACTGCCCTTATGGACTCCAACCACATCATACATTTCAAGCTCATTTTGGGCGTTTGTGTGATCATGGGTCCTTCCAGACAGACGAACGTGCAGGGAAAATGGCGGTCTATGCCTACAACTGATCTGGAGGACAGAGTTCTAAAGGCTATTAAGAGGAACCTTAGTACAGCTCCAGTGACCTGCCAGCACGGTGTCAGTCACAGTGAGATCATGAGTATCCTGGATGAGAACGGCTTTTATCCCTATTCACCTGCAGTCCCGTGGAGGCCACTTTGAACATACGTTGTGGCGTGAATGTGATGCAACTCTACTGAGTTCCGGGACGATTTGTTGTCTTCGCACGCTCTCCGTCCATTTGCGGACACATGTCCGTAGGAGCTCTTTTCCTCCATTTAAAGTCAGAAATCCGTCCCTGCAGTTCGTCGGTTTTATTAATGTTCACCCTGTATAAAGGTAGATCATATTGTATTTTTTTTTAGACCTAATGCTGTATACCGGAGGTTTAATTGCGTCAGCGTTACGTATTCTGCTGGAGAGCTCGTCATTTGAACTTCATTCTCACTCGCTTGTGACAAAATTTTCAGTGTGCACCAACCACACTGCAAACGTTTGGCGGGTTTCGCTTTCAGAAACAGGTCTCGTGTACGGACGGTATAAGGTGCCGGTCCTAGGACAAGGCTGGGAAGACGGCTTTGCAGCCTCCGGCCATACGGAATCGCCACAGGTCCGGCTGCAGCCTGTGTGTTGTGTGGACGAGATGTCTCTCCTCCCGCCGTTAGGCGTCCCGAACCAGTTCTGGCGTTGCCGTCTCTGCCTGCGACTTTTAATTGACGCCCTGGATTCCTGCAACGGTCGCTGCTGCCATTAAACGGACGGCGGGGGTCCCGCTGACACGGACGTCGACGCCCACGATCGTACCAGAGTTAACGGCCGCTGTCTTATGGCCCACATCTGACGTTTACACGAGCACGGCTTACTTCTCAAATTTGTGAAGACCGTACTTGGCGAATAGCAACCTTCCCCTCTCCCCCATATTCTATATTTCTTGCTTTTACATTTACACGCGCATTCATTATCCGTGCATGGCTCTTGAGCATGTGGGCGATGATTATTCTGCATGTTCTTCTAAATTCATTCATCAAGCGTGATGTGCGCGCTAAAAGGAAGACTTTAAATAATTTTGCCGTGCAGTGTATAGCTGGGCCTCGGAATTCGGTGCTTATGTAGATTTTGAGTCGCCCTCGGAGGTTGAGCGGGCCAGATTTGGCTCGTCATTATTTACTGCAGCGATGTGTTGGGGCTCACCACACAGTTTGCTTATAGTCGGTAAAAGTTGCTTGCATTTGGGTACAATATCAAGTTAATAACGCCAAGGTCATTATTTACAAGTTAACGCAGAATACTGTAACGTTTCCTATATAGCTACTGAACCAAATGCAACTAGAATCAAAACATGTTTATGAAGTGGAAATTATTACGCAACTAACGACCTAGCTCGGCGTGGTACAGGTGGCACTAAGTATCTACGGCCAATGACTTGTCTGGCGTAGCGGTAATTTCTTAATTGCTAAGGAACAGACATTTTTAAACAGGATTAATCAGAAGCAATGAAGAGTGACGTGAAACACATTACACTCGTAATAGATGTGGAGTGGTACAGATTTCACCTCATGCGAAAGCAGGATAACAGACGTACATGACGTTCATTTTTGACGCAGGTCCGACTCCTAACATAAAGTTCGATATCGGAATCTCGGTAAGAAATATGCCCACCTCGGGCACTGTATCTACATGAACACTCTGCATATAACACTAAAGTGTCTGGCAGAGGGTTCATGAAAAATCTTCACAATAATTCTCTATTATTCCACTTCCGAACAGCGGACGGAAAAAAAACGAACACCTATATCTTCCCGTGCGAGCTCTGATATCCCAATTTTATTATGATGATCGTTTCTCCCTATGTGGGTCGGCGTCTACCAAATATTTTCGCATTCGGAGGAGAAAGTTAGTGATAGAAAGTTCACGAGAAGATTGCCCCGCAACGAAAAACTGCTTTGTTTTAAAGATGTCCACCCCAAATCCTGTATCACGTTAGCGACACACTCTCCCCTATTTCGCGATAATGTAAAATGTGCTGCTCCCCTTTGAAATTGCACGATGTATTCCGTTAATCTTACCTGGTACGCATCCCAGACCGCGCAACAGTACTCAAAAAGAGGACTAACGCACACGTTGCACCTGTTACGCTGGATACCAAACTGTTGAGGCGTCGTTGGGGGATATGGTCCCACTACTCTTCGAGGCAGCTTTAGTACGGTTGGGGGAGGGTGCGTTCGTTTAGAAACACGTTTGCTGATAGCAGCCCAGACGTGCTTCTATAGGGTTTGTGTACGAGTAGTACACAGTCCATTCCGTACGTTCAGTATGTTCACTTCCCAACCTGTCAGATACCTCAGCAGTCCTGTGTGTGTGCAGGCACTGTCGTCCATAAACAGGAAGTCGGAACTTACCGCTCCGCTAAACAGACTGACATGATCCAGAATAAACTTCATGTAATACCGTTGTGCTGTAAAGGTACCTCGAGCAAAGATACGCAGCGTTTTCCGGCCATTGTGCCACACCATAGCGGCTACACCATACGGATGATGATGATGAGAACCGAGCGATGTGGAGCAGTGGTTAGCAGACTTGGACTCGAATTCGGGAGGACGACGGTTCAATCCCACGTCTGGCCATCTTGATTCAGGTTTTCCGTGATTTCGCTAAATCGCTTCAGGCAAATGCCGGGATCGTTCCTTTGACAGGGCACGGCCGACTTCCTCCCCATCCTTCCCTAATCCGATGAGACCGATGACCTCACTGTTTGGTCTCTTCCACCAGATCAACCCAACCCTGATGATGATGATGATGATGATGATGATGATGATGAACATTCTGTGCTGTGTATCGTGCTCCTCTGTCTCCACACCAACTGATAGCAAGAATCACTTGACTCAGTGAAGGGAAATTCACAGAGAACATCACTCTGGATCACTATCGCTCATCTCAACCAACATATTACCTACACCAACGAAATCTTTCTCGACGATGACGTGGTTGAAGTGGGATGCATTGATCAGGCTTCCGAGCGTACAAAGCACCTTCCTTTCATCGCCACAAAATGGTTCTAGCAAAGATACGTGTAAAGGTAGTGGTTGCAAGGTCGGCAGCGATCTTCCTTGGAGTGAGACGTCTGATATTCCCCTCCACTAAAGCTACGTATCTATTATTTTGGATGTGGTAGTTCGTTTACGACCACCGACATGCTGTCGCATAGGTTTTGTAACTCCAGCGGCATTTTTAATCGCGAGATGACACTTTTGTACACACCTGTTATTCTGACCACACTTCGACGGCCTTCGAGCCGCCCAACTTCTAGTCCACGATCGAAAGCACTCAAAGGATGCCTTGCACACACGGTGCCGCACCACACAGAATGTCTCACTAAACGGTTCCACTACAACATTCGTTAAATATCGTGTTGCATGAACTGTTGAATGCATATAGAGCGTTAGTGCACAGGCTTTGCTGCAGCTAACACGTCCCGCCATCTACTCTTCCATTTTACTACCACTGGTGGGCTATTCCTTAGCAAGAGTCAGTTGCTTCTTAGCAATAGCCAAGCAGTGTAAAGCGTATACACAAAATTTCCTCGTGAATCAGTCCCTCTATTAGTGGAAACCACATCAAAGCCGCTACAGCAGTTTCTGCGATTGGCCTTCGTATACAGACAGAAAAACGTAGCTCCAACAGCCTACAGGGCACAAAGCGTTGAAACTGGAACTTCAGCGGCTCTGGCAGAAACCAGTACAACAGATCACGGTGGTTCTTTGTACACAGCGCACTTCAAAGCCATTGGCAACGATAAAATACCCTTCTGCCAACTGCAAAAGGCCACATAGGGGCGATGTGCGCACATTGTCCTACAATAGGTCATACACTCATATACACATAGCAGCATAACAGTGATTGACACCTAGTTTTTTTTACAGAGAAGCTGCTGTGTGTCGTTACAAGGACAATTAACTGTAGTGTGCCGTTCACATCAACATCTACAGCCATACTCTGCAAACCGCTGTGAAATGCATGGCATAAGAGCCCTACTCGGCGGTGTTTACACCACAAGAGCAGATCTAAAATGCCTTGCCTTTCAATTGTAGTACACTTCTCGTTATTTTTTTTTTTTCTCGAAAGATTTCAACGGCAACCAGAACAAGAGTTACGTCACGGAGCTTGTCTTTTCAGGATCATTCGAGTATTGTTAAAAAGAGGGTATCGTTCCATGTAAGAAACACATACTTCCTTAGTATCTCGATTGATATAAGAGTTGTGAGCGGTAAACATGCACCTGATTTACATGCCCCACTGCGTACTATCATTTACTGAAAACATTGTTTCAGTGATTTGAGCCGTTCACGAAATAAGAGGTGCTGGAAATGGAAATGCCGTGTGGCTAGGGCCTCCCGTCGGGTAGACCGTTCGCCTGGTGCAAGTCTTTAGAGTTGACGCCACTTCGGCGACTTGCGTCTCGATGGGGATGAAATGATGATGAAAGACACACAACACCTCGTCATCACGAGGCAGAGAAAATCCCTGGCCCCGCCGGGAATCGAACCCCGGACCCCGTGCGCGGGAAGCGAGAACGCTACCGCAAGACCACGAGCTGCGGACATAAGAGGTGCTAAATCTTAGGGAGGCTCGCCCTCCATATTCATCAAAGCTACGTGCGTCATTGAGCAGTTCTTTCAAGCTTAGCTTCTTGTAAATGGGATGACGCACAGTTGAAAGCCCTCAAAATGTAATGACCATCAAAATTTATCCACCATCACATGATCATGCGCATATTTCGTGAATCTAACTAACATGTGAGTTAAAGCAACATGTTTGAATACGTTAAATCTTGTACTTGTTTGCCGGCCGGAGTGGCCGTGCGGTTCTGGGCGCTACAGTCTGGAGCCGAGCGACCGCTACGGTCGCAGGTTCGAATCCTGCCTCGGGCATGGATGTGTGTGATGTCCTTAGGTTAGTTAGGTTTAAGTAGTTCTAAGTTCTAGGGGACTGATGACCACAGATGTTAAGTCCCATAGTGCTCAGAGCCATTTGAACCATTTTTTTGTACTTGTTTGCTAAGGGCGTAAAATACTGGAAGCAAAGCAACTGGTGATAGCAGCTGCTTTGCATGAAACCTGCCCTCAATTACTTGAGTCGCATTACTGGTAGAATTTGACCTTCATGGATTTTTGTACGTCCTTGGTCTAGAGTTCTCGTGCGGAGCTCTTAATTGAAAACACGTATTCAGGAAAACTGTAGATCGGGTCCAGTCATGTACAAAACGCATCTGTCGTTTACGATGTGAACGGAATTTGAGAATAATGTGACATCCAAAGCGAACTCTGTCGCGTTATGTACAAGAAGAAAACGTATGAAGACCCAAGTTTACATCTGCTTCGTAAGAGGAATTTACGATGCGGCACGTTGGCAGTACGCAGTACTGATAAAACCGAGGGGAATATGGTTTGAGCAACTTTTCGGGCAAAATTTTATAATGCACAACTTCAAGTGCCGTATTCGTACTGTGAATCTGTTCGTGATGCCATATGCAGAGTCGCAATCCTTGTTATAAGACGATAGCCGTGTTCAGCTACGAGTGGTAAAGCAAACGTTTGCAACTGCCAACGTTACTAACAGCAGCACGTTCGTTTTCTTTGAGTAATCCATATATCACAACCTGCTTTATCAATCACAGATTCTTCGTAATCGGGGGGACAGCTTATGGGGAAGTGTCGTGAGGGTTGCCTACTGGTCACGCTCAGATAAAACTAACAGCCTAGTTCTCTGTGGAATAAGTGTACTACCAATCACAAGAGACCTTCAACGAACTGGTTCGCTGAGTCTTCTTCGTGCTCGTAAGATTTGCCAGTGCCCGCACATTAGTTTCGTAAATCAGGACGAAGAAATTCCCGAGATAATCGCCTCCAAAGATTTGCAGTATTCTGAACGTTTCCAAATACAAAACATTTCAAATATTTTGATAGTCACCGGTAGCCGGATACATACCACAGTCATTTTGAAATCAAGAAATGGCTGGTTGCATTTATATAAATTCTGTATTTTTTCAAACTAAAATGTTCGTTAAAAGTATTGAAACATAAATTTTTAACATTTTTGATTTTTTTGTTACTAATCATACGGAAATAAATTAATTTAATACAGATGTTCAAAATGCCTTTCTGTTGAATGGAAAAATACACGAGACAGTAACACTGTTCAGTCTCTGACATGGATAAGTATTTTATTTTCTGTCCGCTTCCATAGCGGAGTCTTCAGCAAGGCTGACAGCCATGCGGATGACCGCCATGCGGATGACCGAAGTTCGAATCCCGGTACTGTCTGGAACTTTTTCTTGGAGCAGGAATGGAGCGGGGTGCACCCAGCCTCGCGATGCCGTTTGAGGAGCTACTTGACGGAATAGTAGCGACTCCAGGTCACGAAAACTGATAACGCCCAAGAGATAGGTGTGCTGACCACATGCTCCTCCATACTGCATCCTGTGACATTATTGGGAGAACGATGACACGGCGGTCGGTCGGTACCGATGCGCCTGCTAGGGCTTTTGAATGGAGTTACCGATTATGTATTTTGTTTTCTATTCGATTTTTAACATTTTTCTAACAAATTTTAATTTACTGTGAATACTGGCCTTTCCTCATAGTAAATACTATTTCTTCTTCTAAGAGCCAAGGCCGGTTGCCAGTTAAAAATGAAATGTTATTTTTATTAAAGAATTGATTCCATCTTTCTTAATTTCATTTTCATTTGATGGTGATACAGAAGTGAAGTAAAATAAATATTCCCACTAGCGAGAATCGAACCAAAGACTTGATAAATAGAATACTTAAACGTGTTTAATAAGTAACAACGCTTACGTGTCTTCAGATCATCTTAGGTGCTGACATAGAAGTTGTTTTCTTTCAGAATTGCGTCGCACTACTTTGATTAGTGTGTACAAAAGCGTGGGAGGGGGGAGGCGGCACAGTCCGTGAGGATCCCTTCTATCCTGCTATCCTGGTTCTGAGGTCGAACCCAGTGAGGGGCAAGGGAGGGCTGTTGCCACTCTCTTCTCTCCGTCCCCACTCCTCCGTCCCCCCCCCCCCCCTCGCCGCCCTCGCCCAAACCTTGAGGAAGTGCAAAATAGCATGTTACATCGCCTGACTGACATCAGTTTGAGGCAAACCAGAATGTATTGTACAGCAGCAGCAAGTGAACCCATAGTTGTTTGTTCTGAATTCTAAAAACTATTTTGCCTTTAGTTAAGAAACTATCACGAACTGAAGCAAGCAAACTGCGGTGGAAACTTGGTATCGTAATGATGCCTGACGTTTCATACTTCAGAAAATAAATTGTATTATGTAACCAAATAATTTCATGAACGACAATTCTTTTTAATATTCACTCAAAGAACGAAATTTCACAGAACATGCGCTCCAAGTATTTATATATTCGGAATCGTAATACAGTGTGTTTCACGAGGCCTAGTAAATATTTTAGAAAGTGGTATTACAGGTGAATTCGAATAAAACACTTGCAATAACATTCGTCCGATTTTTATTATTTACTAGCTTTTCCCGACCACGCATTACTGTGGCTGACTGTTTGAATGGAAAAGACAAAAAAAAGAGATCACATTTTTAATATGTATGGGTATTCGGTACATGTCCTAATCTGTGCGTCCCCCCCTCTCTCTGTCTCCCCCACCTCTCTCTCTATCTCTCTCTCTTTTTCTCTTTCTCTTTCTCCTCCCTCTCTTTCTCCTCCCTCTCTTTCTCTCCCCCCTCTCTTTCTCTCACCCCTCTCTTTCTCTCACCCCTCTCTTTCTCTCACCCCTCTCTTTCTCTCCCCCCTCTCTTTCTCACCCCCCTCTCTTTCTCTCCCCCCCTCTCTCTTTCTCCCCCCCTCTCTCTTTCTCCCCCCCCTCTCTCTTTGTCTCCCCCCCTCTCTCTTTGTCTCCCCCCCTCTCTCTTTGTCTCCCCCCCTCTCTCTTTGTCTCCCCCCTCTCTCTTTGTCTCCCCCCTCTCTCTTTGTCTCCCCCCTCTCTCTTTGTCTCCCCCCTCTCTCTTTGTCTCCCCCCTCTCTCTTTGTCTCCCCCCTCTCTCTTTGTCTCCCCCCTCTCTCTTTGTCTCCCCCCTCTCTCTTTGTCTCCCCCCCTCTCTCTTTGTCTCCCCCCCTCTCTCTTTGTCTCCCCCCCTCTCTCTTTGTCTCCCCCCCTCTCTCTTTGTCTCCCCCCCTCTCTCTTTGTCTCCCCCCCTCTCTCTTTGTCTCCCCCCCTCTCTCTTTGTCTCCCCCCCTCTCTCTTTGTCTCCCCCCCTCTCTCTTTGTCTCCCCCCCTCTCTCTTTGTCTCCCCCCCTCTCTCTTTGTCTCCCCCCCTCTCTCTTTGTCTCCCCCCCTCTCTCTTTGTCTCCCCCCCTCTCTCTTTGTCTCCCCCCCCTCTCTCTTTGTCTCCCCCCCCTCTCTCTCTCTTTGTCTCCCCCCCTCTCTCTCTCTTTGTCTCCCCCCCTCTCTCTCTCTTTGTCTCCCCCCCTCTCTCTCTCTTTGTCTCCCCCCCTCTCTCTCTCTCTTTGTCTCCCCCCCTCTCTCTCTCTCTTTGTCTCCCCCCCCTCTCTCTCTCTTTGTCTCCCCCCCCTCTCTCTCTCTCTCTCTTTGTCTCCCCCCCCCCTCTCTCTCTCTCTCTCTTTGTCTCCCCCCCCCCTCTCTCTCTCTCTCTCTTTGTCTCCCCCCCCTCTCTCTCTCTCTTTGTCTCCCCCCCTCTCTCTCTCTCTTTGTCTCCCCCCCTCTCTCTCTCTCTTTGTCTCCCCCCCCTCTCTCTCTCTCTTTGTCTCCCCCCCCTCTCTCTCTCTCTTTGTCTCCCCCCCTCTCTCTCTCTTTGTCTCCCCCCCCTCTCTCTCTCTTTGTCTCCCCCCCCTCTCTCTCTCTTTGTCTCCCCCCCCTCTCTCTCTCTTTGTCTCCCCCCCTCTCTCTCTCTTTGTCTCCCCCCCTCTCTCTCTCTTTGTCTCCCCCCCTCTCTCTCTCTTTGTCTCCCCCCCCTCTCTCTCTCTTTGTCTCCCCCCCTCTCTCTCTCTTTGTATCCCCCCCCCCTCTCTCTCTTTGTATCCCCCCCCCTCTCTCTCTCTTTGTCTCCCCCCCCTCTCTCTCTCTTTGTCTCCCCCCCTCTCTCTCTCTTTGTCTCCCCCCCCTCTCTCTCTCTTTGTCTCCCCCCCTCTCTCTCTCTTTGTCTCCCCCCCTCTCTCTCTCTTTGTCTCCCCCCCTCTCTCTCTCTTTGTCTCCCCCCCTCTCTCTCTCTTTGTCTCCCCCCCTCTCTCTCTCTTTGTCTCCCCCCCTCTCTCTCTCTTTGTCTCCCCCCCCCTCTCTCTCTTTGTCTCCCCCCCCCTCTCTCTCTTTGTCTCCCCCCCCTCTCTCTCTCTTTGTCTCCCCCCCTCTCTCTCTCTTTGTCTCCCCCCCTCTCTCTCTCTTTGTCTCCCCCCCTCTCTCTCTCTTTGTCTCCCCCCCTCTCTCTCTCTTTGTCTCCCCCCCTCTCTCTCTCTTTGTCTCCCCCCCTCTCTCTCTCTTTGTCTCCCCCCCTCTCTCTCTCTTTGTCTCCCCCCCTCTCTCTCTCTTTGTCTCCCCCCCTCTCTCTCTCTTTGTCTCCCCCCCTCTCTCTCTCTTTGTCTCCCCCCTCTCTCTCTCTTTGTCTCCCCCCCCTCTCTCTCTCTTTGTCTCCCCCCCTCTCTCTCTCTTTGTCTCCCCCCCTCTCTCTCTCTTTGTCTCCCCCCCTCTCTCTCTCTTTGTCTCCCCCCCTCTCTCTCTCTTTGTCTCCCCCCCCTCTCTCTCTCTCTTTGTCTCCCCCCCTCTCTCTCTCTCTTTGTCTCCCCCCCTCTCTCTCTCTCTTTGTCTCCCCCCCCTCTCTCTCTCTCTTTGTCTCCCCCCCTCTCTCTCTCTCTCTCTTTGTCTCCCCCCCTCTCTCTCTCTCTCTCTTTGTCTCCCCCCCCCCCTCTCTCTCTCTCTCTCTTTGTCTCCCCCCCCCCCTCTCTCTCTCTCTCTCTTTGTCTCCCCCCCTCTCTCTCTCTTTGTCTCCCCCCCCTCTCTCTCTCTCTTTGTCTCCCCCCCTCTCTCTCTCTCTTTGTCTCCCCCCCTCTCTCTCTCTCTTTGTCTCCCCCCCCTCTCTCTCTCTCTTTGTCTCCCCCCCTCTCTCTCTCTCTTTGTCTCCCCCCCTCTCTCTCTCTCTTTGTCTCCCCCCCTCTCTCTCTCTTTGTCTCCCCCCCTCTCTCTCTCTTTGTCTCCCCCCCCCTCTCTCTCTTTGTCTCCCCCCCCTCTCTCTCTCTTTGTCTCCCCCCCTCTCTCTCTCTTTGTCTCCCCCCCTCTCTCTCTCTTTCTCTCCCCCCCTCTCTCTCTCTTTCTCTCCCCCCCTCTCTCTCTCTTTGTCTCCCCCCCTCTCTCTCTCTTTGTCTCCCCCCCTCTCTCTCTCTTTGTCTCCCCCCCTCTCTCTCTCTTTGTATCCCCCCCTCTCTCTCTCTTTGTATCCCCCCCCTCTCTCTCTCTTTGTCTCCCCCCCTCTCTCTCTCTTTGTCTCCCCCCCTCTCTCTCTCTTTGTCTCCCCCCCCCTCTCTCTCTCTTTGTCTCCCCCCCTCTCTCTCTCTTTGTCTCCCCCCCTCTCTCTCTCTTTGTCTCCCCCCCTCTCTCTCTCTTTGTCTCCCCCCCTCTCTCTCTCTTTGTCTCCCCCCCCTCTCTCTCTCTTTGTCTCCCCCCCTCTCTCTCTCTTTGTCTCCCCCCCTCTCTCTCTCTTTGTCTCCCCCCCTCTCTCTCTCTTTGTCTCCCCCCCTCTCTCTCTCTTTGTCTCCCCCCCTCTCTCTCTCTTTGTCTCCCCCCCTCTCTCTCTCTTTGTC
>NW_025725600.1:0-27998 GCF_021461395.2 Schistocerca americana | reverse complement strand
GTTGCCATTTTCAATACCTCTCATTGTGGGCGAGGTTACAATTAGCGCAATGTCCATTAGCATCCGTAAATAACATTGTCCATTATTTTAAATATTGCTGGGAGGTTACAACACACACACAAAACAAAAAACAAAAAGAAACAAAAAATTGCATTTATATCCGCTCCTCGATTGTAGATACCCCTTACACAGCTGTGTGCAATGAATGAGTGCTGGCTGGTAATTAATTGCACTCCTTGGAGGGAAATGCCATAGGAAGTAGTCTTTAAAAAGTGAATGTTTTTCGTTAAGAGACAAAAGTTACTTTAGAAAAAAAGTAATAGTGGGGCTTGTGTTGTTGAACAAAATAAGTACAATGAACATACGTTATCAGATTTGCGCAATGCAGCGTCACACCACCTCTTGATTATAACACAATATACTATACATCGTCCCGAACCGTGACCAGAGTCGCGAGACGAGCAGAGCACGCCGCCGACGCCCGCTCAGTACAACCGTCCACCCGCTACTACTGTCGACCGACTACTACCTCTCCCGACTCGCGCTACAATATATATAACAACTGTTCCTGGCGACCCGGTGCGTGCCACTACTGTCGTCTGGCGCGGTCCAAGCGCCGACTAGCAGCGATAAAGAACTCTCTGGTCAGAGAGATGCTGTCATGCCTCGCCATCGCTCTGGTAATGAATACATACGTGTTGCAGCGTGCGTACCACCGGAACACGCAGTGGCGGAGCCAAAGACTGTGTTGTCGAGGTCGAGTGCGAGTGGGAAGAGAGGCAGCGTCGGCACGGAGATGCAAGCGAGCGCGAGACGCACGGGGGCTGCGGCGTGGCGCGTTTGCGGTCGGCGCCTTTGGTGGCAACGGCCGGGACAAGCAGCGGTGTATGGTGTGGTGCGGGGCGGACAGGGGCGGCGGTGGACGGGGAGGAGGCGGCGCGACGACGGCATGGGGGCGAAAACGGGACGGGGGACGGCGGATGTTGAGAGGCGTCACGCGCGGACAGGACACAGACACAGAGACACACAGAGTGGAAAGGGAGGGTGCGCGGTAGTAGTTGGGAATGTGCGTACCGTGCGGGATGGGAGTGGGCGAGGAACACGGTCGTGGCCCCTGTTTTGGGTGCGTGTGATGACGTCGGTGTGTTGTGGGAAGGGAAGGTGCTGTGGCGGCGGCGCGTAATGGGCGTAGGCCGAAAAGAGAAAGGAACGTGGGCAGTGTGTTGGCAAGCGTCGGTTCGACTGCGACGTTGATGGGCAGGGCAGGGCAAGGTTAATGGTGGTAGGAGTAGGCGTGTGGGCGCAAAAAATCTGCCGCTGCAGGCGGTGCCGTAACCGCCATGGCGGGAAGGAGAGAGGGCCAAAGAAAGAAAGAAAGAAGAAAAAAAAGGAGGGGGGGGGGGGGCGAAAGTGGAGAGGCGGTGGTGTGAGAAGGGCGGGGGCGGAAGGAAGGCAGGAAGGACAAGAGGCGAGGCGACGGCTTGCTTTGTGTATCGGTCGGTCTCTGGCTATGCTTCGTTTTCTGCAGCAGGGTCGGTGCGCGGCGTGGCTCGCGGCAGTGGGAACGCCTGGTGGCTGGACGGCCAGCAATGCGGTTGGATGGGCGGCCACAGCACCGCACCTGTGCCCGAGGAGGAGACGCTGGCGGCGGGCCCTGAGGTGAGGCCGGCTCGGCTGGGGCTGTGGATGTGTAGGTGTGCGCCGCTGCTGCAACAACGAGTAAAACGCGAGAAGAAGGGATGGCGGTAGAGAGGAAAAAAAAAAAAAAGGTCGTGTTGTGTTGATGCGCAGGCAGACGCGTACAGAGGGACGAGCCCGGTCTGCAGCAGGGTGTGGCCGTGCCGAGTGCAGAGCAGCGGCGGCTCGGTTCGGTTCGGCCCGGCCCGGCGGGCCGCGCTGTTGTCGCGGACGTGAGCGCCCCCTGGCGGGTGGCCGGAGGCGGCGCGGCGTGTTGGACGTGTGGCTGGTGGCAGTGCACAATTTGCGAGTGGCTGGCGGTGTGGTGTGGCGGTTGGCGCGTCGGGCGGCGGAGAGGTATGTGTTGCGGGCGCCCTTTGCTGCGCTGCGTCGTTGCGTGTGCCGTACAGGGCGGGCGCTTGTCGACTGTGTGGGCGGTGTGGCGAATTGGCGTGAAACGGCTGCCGAGAGGTGTGTGGTAGCGAGCCGGTCGGTGGTGTCAGTGCGAAGGGGAATGTGCGTGCGTTTGGCGGTTTCGGTGTGCTTTTTGCGGCGTGAGAGTGGGAATTAGTGGGGCCGGCTGTTGTGTTGGTTCCTTGTGTCTTGTGTCGCGTAGCTTGATGGCAACGTGGAAGGACGCCGGTTTCGTTTCGAGCCTTGCGTGTGGTTGTCGACGTTGACTGGTTGGCGTGTGCCGATGCACGTGCATGTGTGGGTCGCGAGTGCGTTTTTGGCTGGCTGTGTGTGTGTGTGTGTGTGTGTTTTGGGGGGGAAGGGGGAGGCGGTGGTGAAAGTGCAGTCGTTGCCACGGGCGTCGTCGGGTGGGGCTGGGGCTGTGCGTCGTGGCGGAAAGGTGGTAGGTTGCGGGAAGCGAGCCCGTCGTTGACGGTGTCGCGTGAGTTGTGAATCGAGTGGGGCGCGGGGCGCGGGACAGGAGCAGCGTGCCGCTGCGTCGTGGTCGTCAGCAGAGGCTGTGCGTGTGCTTGTCCTTTTTGTGGGCGGTTCGTGCGAGGCGTTTTTGTTTTGTGTTGCCCTAGTTGTTAGTTTATTTTGTTTGTGTTTGTTATTTTGAGACGACGACTGGTTGGTGGCGTGCGCGCGAAGTGGCGGTGTGCGCTTCCCGTGTCGTTTGTGTTGTTTGGTTTTTTTGTTTTTGTGTGTTTTTTTTTTTTTTTTTTTTTTTGCACTGGGCCCCGGTGGGTGGGTGCGTGTGTGTCGATTGCCGGCTGGCGAGAGGTGCGCCATCGGCGGGGTGGGTCGCCGGCACAAGTAGAGGCGGCGGCGTTGTTGCTGTTGTTGTGTGGTGTTTGTTTTGTTCGGCTGTGTCGGCGAGCTGTGTTGCGGTGCGTGTGAATGGTGGTGCAAAAGTGCTGGCGTTGGGGCTGCGACTGCGACGGCGGCGAGCCGCGGGCGCGCCATTGATAGTGATGTTGTGAACAGCGGCTGTGTACGGTAGTGGTGTTGTTGTAGCACGACGTGCATCCGGGCCGGCGCGGAAAGCGCAGTTGCGGGCGGTTGCCCTTCGGTGCCAGCCATGTCGCGTGAGCGGCGGGTTGCTCTGGTGTCGACACGTGGTGCTCTGGGTTGTTGTGTGGTGCCCTTTGGCCGGTGGGGGTGGTTCGCGTGTGTCTCGTTCGCGCTCGGTGTCTGGTCGTGGTCGTGGTCGTGCTGCTCCCCCGTCTGTCGGCGGTTTCCGACGTCGTCTGTACGTTTTTGTTCGTTTGCGGCGTGCCTGCCGACGTCGTCCCGTCGCGACCTTTCAACCGAAAGTGTGGCGCCCGAAGGTGAACGAACGTAACCCTGACCTCGGCGCTTTACGCTGAGCCGAGCGAACCGAACCGAACCTAACGTGTGGTGTGGCGAGGTGAGCTCAGCCTGTGAGCCCCTAACGTCTACGTAAGGTAAGCTGTCCGGCTCACGCCTCACGTTTGAACGCTTTTGTAACCTACGTTTGACGCTTCTTAACCTAGCACTGACCCCTTAACCTAACGTGTAACCTAACCTAACCTAACCTAACCTAACCTAACCTCTGACGCCTGACGTGTTTGAATGCTTAACCTAAGTTTGACGCTTAACCTAACCCAAGTCCCCTTAACCTAACCCACGTCCACCTAACCTAACCTAACGTAGACGTGTAAACGTAATGTGTAACGCGTAACGTGTAAGGTCGGCTGTCGTGTGTGCTTGACGGCAGATTGGGTTGGTCTGTAGATTCGGATTGCGGTTTGCCTCGGTCGAGGGGTTGGGTCGGAAGCGGCGAGGGGCGGCGGCGCCTGTTGCGCAGGCGGCGTCCGTTTGCGGCGGGCAATTGTTGAGAAACGGCTGTGAATGTTGGCGGGCGAGAGGAGGAGGACGGCGCGCGATGTGGCCCGACGGCTGCGGGCCGATCGGGAAACGGCGGGAGGGCGACGGAAGGCGATGGGGCGGCGGAGGCGCGTTTGCACGGCCGTCATCGCCGCACGCCTCGGCTTGTGTGGCTGTGGCGCCGGCCGCGCTGGCCGGGCTGCCGCGGCGACGGTGTGGGAGTTTTGCCGAAGGTTTGGCCATTGTGGCGGGTCGTCGGCTGGGGCTGTGGGGGCGGCATTTGGGCGGGGGCGGCGATTCTCGGCGGGCCGACCCAGGCTGTAGCGCGCGGTAGCTGCAGTTTGGCCGTGGTTTGCGGCGCTGCCGTGGCGACTGGTTGGCGACTGTGGTGTGGCTGTGTGTAGCCCCATCCTCGGTGGTTTGAAAGGCGCGGGCGGTTGTGGCGCAGGTTTGGGGCTGCTCCGCACAGGCTGTCGGACGTTGGGCGGTAGCAAGCGCGGGAGGCGCGGCGCGGCGGCGCGCAGAGTGGCGGCCGCTCTCTCGGCCGTCCGCGCCCGCCCGCGACACTGGCTGGGCCTTGTGATTCTCTGCTCTTGTGCTTGCGTGCCTGCCGTCCCGCTCGCTCTCGCTGTGTGTTACGCGCGTCGTCGAAATGGCAGATCAGGCGGCTACGAACGAGACTGCTGCGGCACCCGCCGCCACCGGCACTACGAAGAAGGCCAAGTCTGCGTCGTCTGCGAAGAAGCCGCGCGCCAAGCCTGCGCACCCGCGCACCTCTGAGATGGTGACGGCCGCCATCAAGAGTCTGAAGGAGCGCGGCGGGTCGTCGCTGCAGGCGATCAAGAAGTACATAGCCGCGCACTACAAGCTGGACGCGGAGAAGCTGGCGCCGTTTATCAAGAAGTACCTCAAGTCGGCCGTCGTGGCGGGCGAGCTGGTGCAGACGAAGGGGAAGGGCGCGTCCGGCTCGTTCAAGCTTGCCGGCGCCGGCGGCGGGGGGGCGGCCGAGGGCGGCAAGGCTCGTGCTGGCGGTGCCAAGAAGAAGCGCGCCGCTCCGGCCAGCAAGGAGAAGAAGGGCGCCCGTGCGGCCGGCGCAAAGAAGGCTGGTGGCGTGAAGGCGGCGACCGGTCGGAAGGCGGGCGCCGCCAAGAAGGCGTCTGCGGCGTCGGCCGCTCCCGCGGGTGCGAAGAAGGCGGCTGCGGCCAAGCCGGCCAAGGCCAAGTCGCCGTCGAAGGCGAAGAAGGCCGCCAAGGTTCCGACGAAGAAGCCGAAGGCGCCGCGCCCGAAGAAGGCGACGACGCCGTCTAAGGCGAAGGCTTCGCCCAAGAAGAAGAAGTAGAGTAGAGGAGAAAGAGATGGGAAAGGAAGGGTTTGGCGCTTGACTCCGTCGTCCCCACCCCCCGTCGTCGTCTAGTGGCGCGCAAGAGACGCGCGGCCCAAAACGGCCCTTCTCAGGGCCATCAAAGCACGTCGGGGAAGGTTTTGATTGTCGTGTTGCGTTTGGTGTGGGTGTCTGTCTGGCGTTTCTGTATGCCCGTGGGGATGCTGTTTGCGTGCCGTGGTGGTTGGATTGCGGGGGTCGGTGGCGGGTGTGGGCGGCGGTAGCGGTAAGCGGTGTTGTTGTTGTTGTTGTTGTCGTGGTTGATTGTCGCCGTGTTTGTTTTGTGGCGGCGGCCGACGGTTGGTTTTCTGTCACGTTGTTTTGTTTGAATACGTTGGTTGGCTTGCCTGCGTTCGTTCTTCTCGGATGTCTGTCTTGTCGAGTCGTGTCTGGTCTTTGTTTTGTTCCTTTGTGTGTGTGTGTGTTATGTTTTGCAACGGGGGGGCACGTTGAGATGCGGAAGGAGTCGGCGGGGATTTCGGTGGCGTGTAGAGCGAGCGAGCGCGCCTGCCTGGCCGTTGGCCGTCGGAGTGGAGTGCGGGTTTTTTTTGTTTTCGAAACGAAAGCGGCGGCCGGCCAGCCACCCGTGCGGTGTGACGTCGGCCGTTGGGTATTGTGCGCTTTGAGCGCCGGGGAGGGATGATGTGTGATTGTTGCGCGCTGCTAGCAGGCAGGCAGAGTGAGCGGGTGTGGCGGACGGACGGGAAGTGGTGGTTTTTGTTTTTGGGTTGCGGGGCGAGAGGCAGGCGACCGACAAAGTTTGCTCGCGACGGAGAGATGTTAGTGGCCCTGAAAAGGGCCGTTTTTGTTTGTGCGGTGCGGTGCCGCGGCGCGGTTTAGGCGCGCTCGCCGCGGATGCGGCGCGCGAGCTGGATGTCCTTGGGCATGATGGTGACGCGCTTGGCGTGGATTGCGCACAGGTTGGTGTCTTCGAAGAGGCCGACGAGGTAGGCCTCGCTGGCCTCCTGCAGGGCCATGACTGCGGAGCTCTGGAAGCGCAGGTCGGTCTTGAAGTCCTGGGCGATCTCGCGCACTAGGCGCTGGAATGGCAGCTTGCGGATGAGCAGCTCTGTGCTCTTCTGGTAGCGCCTGATTTCTCGCAGGGCGACGGTGCCCGGCCTGTAGCGGTGGGGCTTCTTGACGCCTCCGGTGGCGGGCGCGCTCTTCCTCGCCGCCTTGGTGGCGAGCTGTTTGCGCGGCGCCTTTCCGCCGGTGGACTTGCGGGCCGTTTGCTTTGTGCGGGCCATGGCGGTAGCGGTAGCGGTAGCGGAGCGGCGTGCGTGGAGGTTAGGTGCGGCGCGGCGTCCGGTGCTGCCTTGACAACGGGCCCGCGCGCCTCCGTGCTGCGCTTATATGCCCTCGGTTGCGCGTGGTGGGGGGAGGGCGGGCCAGAGTCTATATAGGGGGGCGGCGGGCGCGCTGGGCGCAGACCGTAGCCGACTCGCCAGCCGCTGCAGCTGCTGTTTGTGCACGTTTTGCTTTGCCCGAGGAAGGAAGGATGACAGGCCGCGGCAAGGGAGGAAAGGGGCTCGGCAAGGGTGGCGCCAAGCGGCACCGCAAGGTGTTGCGCGACAACATCCAGGGCATCACGAAGCCCGCCATCCGCCGCCTGGCTCGCAGGGGCGGCGTGAAGCGCATCTCTGGTCTGATCTACGAGGAGACCCGCGGGGTGCTGAAGGTGTTCCTGGAGAACGTGATCCGCGACGCGGTGACGTACACTGAGCACGCCAAGCGCAAGACTGTGACGGCCATGGACGTGGTGTACGCCCTGAAGAGGCAGGGGCGCACCCTGTACGGTTTCGGCGGTTAGGCTGCGTCGCAGCGGGCGCTGGCCTTCCCGCGGCCGTGCTTGTGGGTGGGAGAGACTAGAAAACGGCCCTTTTCAGGGCCACCACACTGTTCGGAAGTTGAAAAGTGCGAAAGAGTCTGTGTTGTTGCTGCGTGTGTGCGCGCTGTGTTGTTTGTTTGTTTGTTTCTTTCTTTCCGTTTGAGCGACGTGATGTGACTGGGAGGGGAGAAGGAAAGGAAACGTGTCATGTGGCTGGCTGTGTGTGGAGCTGCTTCGTTTGTGTGTCTTTGTATCGATCGCGACGGAGATGGCGGGCGGGCTGTGTGTTGTTGTGCGAGAGGCGGTGATTATTTGCTTGCGTGGTTTGTCTCTGTGTGTTTGTTTGCGGCGGCGTTGGGGTTTCCGAGGCAAGGCGTGTGGGCATAGGCGGCCGGATCAGCTGTTTCGTTCGTGTCGACGGCCGTTGCGCGCGGGAGTGGAGGGCGGTGTGTCGACACGCCTCCCTTTAACAATGGTCATTATTGCTGCCGTTGTCGGTTTGGAAGGCGACTGCGACGGTGCAAAATGTGTGCGTGTGTGTGTGTGTTGGGCCACACGGGCTGTGTGGACGACAAGATGGCGGACGTGCGCCGGCGGCGGCTGTGCTGTGACAGTGCAAAGTTAAAACAAAACAAGGTGCGGCGAGGACGACTGAAATTTTGCTTTGGACGTAGGTTTGTGTGGTGGCCCTGAAAAGGGCCGATTGTTGTGGGCCGAGCCGGCAAAGCGCGTTGCGTGCAGGGGAGCACGCGGCGCTGCGATTGCCTGGCCTCCTTTAGGCCTTCTTCTCGGTCTTCTTTGGCAGCAGGACGGCCTGGATGTTGGGCAGGACACCACCCTGTGCGATGGTGACGCCCGACAGGAGCTTGTTGAGCTCCTCGTCGTTGCGGATGGCAAGCTGCAGGTGGCGCGGGATGATGCGCGTCTTCTTGTTGTCGCGGGCCGCGTTTCCGGCCAGCTCGAGCACCTCAGCCGCGAGGTACTCCATGACGGCGGCGAGGTAGACGGGCGCCCCGGCGCCGACGCGCTCTGCGTAGTTTCCCTTGCGCAGGAGGCGGTGGATTCTGCCGACCGGGAACTGGAGCCCAGCCCTGCTTGAGCGGGACTTTGACTTGCCCTTGACTTTGCCTCCCTTTCCGCGTCCGGACATGGCGATGGGCTAGCGACGGTGCACACGAAACGGAAACGAAAACGACCGGTGCGAGCGGCAGCGAGTCGAGCAGCGGAGTGCGTGCCGGCGCAGCCGGGGTGGGGGTGCTTTATGGGCTCGGGTGCGGCGGCCGGTTGCGCGCGCGCCCCATTGGTCGGCGGCCGCAACAGGGCGAGCTGGTAAAGGTGCGGCGGCGGCTGGCGGCGGGTGCCACTGTGTGGGGAGACGCTGACTAGAGCGGAGCGCTTGCTACTGGTGTTGCTGCTGCCGTACGTTGGTTGGAGATGCCGCCCAAGACTAGCGGGAAGGCCGCCAAGAAGGCTGGCAAGGCGCAGAAGAACATTTCGAAGGGCGACAAGAAGAAGAAGCGCAAGAGGAAGGAGAGCTATGCCATCTACATCTACAAGGTGCTGAAGCAGGTGCACCCTGACACGGGCATCTCGTCGAAGGCGATGAGCATCATGAACAGCTTCGTGAACGACATTTTCGAGCGCATTGCGGCCGAGGCTTCTCGCCTGGCGCACTACAACAAGCGCTCGACCATCACGTCCCGCGAGATCCAGACCGCTGTGCGGCTGTTGCTGCCTGGCGAGCTGGCCAAGCACGCCGTGAGCGAGGGCACGAAGGCGGTGACCAAGTACACGAGCTCCAAGTAAGGAGGTGGCTCTGGAATGGAAGGAAGGATGGAGAAGGCTCCTCCGTTGCGAGAGCGGCGAAACGGCCCTTTTCAGGGCCACCAACTTGCCTTTTGCGGGAAGGGCGGAATTGTTGTTGTTGTTGTTGTTTGTGTGGACGGCTGTGATGTATGTGTGCATTTTGATTGTGGGTGGGGGGGCGCGTCAAAGCGTGTTGCGCGGGGTACGGCCACGAGGTTGGTCGCCGTGGCGTGGAATGGTGGCACGCCTCGTTGGCGTGGTTTTTGACCCATTGGTGTTGTTGGGGTGTGTGTGTGTTTGTGTGTTACCCGTCTGCGAGGGGGGACAGTGCGATCGGCGACTTTTGTGTCACCGTAACGACGGCCGTTTGCGGGTTTGTTTTTTTGCACATCATACATGGCGAGGGTGAAATGTGAAATGTTTTTGTTTGGTTTGTGTTTTTGCCGCCCACTATTCCCTTTGCTGTACGCCGAGTTTGACAATGGTGCGACGTAACTGCAGCGTGGAGGTGTGTGAGTGACGTTGAAATGAACGTGCCATTAAGACGCATTGTTGTTGTATTGTACTGTACGTGTACGGCGACACGCACGATGATGTACCATTCGACTCTGATGTTTGATAGCCGTGTCTGACTGATTGCGTACGACGCACGCACACCGATGTCGTCATTCAAGATGCACGCTAGACGGCGGCGGCGGCGGCGGCGCCGGTCGTTTGTTTGGCGAATGTCTGTACACGTGTTTGTCTGTGTCCATCCGGTATGTATTTGTTTGTTTGTTTGAAAGTGTTTTGTGTGTCGGTGACGTGGTCCGATCCGTCGCCCCCTGAGTAACTGTCGATCGGCGCGATAGACCGGCGTCACGCAACTGAACCGAAGTCTTGGGCACACCCGTCATACTGTTGTACACCGTCGCGCTGAGAACGGTAACGAAAGGTTGACTCTGATCGGTCGAATGTCTGGGCAGAACGTGAGGAATGAGGCAAGAGTGCAAGGAGGGGGGGGCAAAAGAGAGAGGAAGGGAAAAAGGGGAGAAACGCATTCGTAGAGCAACGGAACGTTCCCGTGTCGGAGGCGTATTGGAGCCGCACTGAAATGCGTTTAACGGCGGCGCGGCTGCAAGTGTCTGCCGTGGTGAACGTTACCTTTGACGGCTGCATTGGGCTTTGCCTTTGCTTTCGCTTTCGCTTTCGCTTTCCCGGATGTACGTAACGTTTGTTGATATGGTTCTGAGGAAGAGTGTATGACAGTGCCGTGCCGTCCATGTTCGTGTGCCCTCCCATTGTGTGTATGCTATTGTCTGTGTACTTGAATGATGTATGTAGGTGTTAGTGGACATGTTTTACCAGTGGGGGGAAATGGATCGTCGATAGTTGCCGTCACTCTGTCACGGTCGAGATGACGCACCCTCCGTACAGAAAGGTGTCGAGAAAGTGAGTGTGTGTGTGTGTGTGTGTGTGTGTGTGTGCGTGCGTGCGTCCGTGAATTGGCAGTGTTTGGAGGTGGGCGTGCCCTGCATGTGGCCCGGAAAAGGCTGTTCGTTAGGCGGTAGTGTTGTGTGGACAGGGGAGGGGCATGCGTAACGCTGCTGGCATGGCATTTCGGGAGATGGGAGGGGGCAAACGAGGAAACGAGGAGCGGCGGCCAAAGACGGGACGGGGAGGGGCGCGGTGTGGGTGGCTTGCGCCTGTGCTCGGCGTTGTGGTTTGTGCAAAAGAGGAGGAGAAAAACAATGTGAGTTGCCAGGGAGGGGAGCGGTGTTGTGTTGTGGTTGTCGTGGTGTAGCCGCAGACGCGGCTGTCAGTGAACGTGGCGAGACGGACGGATGCGCGGAGGGGCGGGGGCGGGGGCGGCGCATTTCGCCGGTGCCGTGCCGTGCCGTGCCGTGCCTGAAAGCCGCGTGGTCGCTGTGTTGTTGGTGGCGTGGGGGCGAGGAGAGTACCGTACGGGTGTGCTTGTGCGCCGGAAATGGCACACTGCGCCCGCCCGTCTTGGAGGCTGATGGCTGTGGTGTGGAAATGGGGCGCGGTGATGTTGAAGCACAGAAAAGAAACCAAGAAAACGGAAGGCGTGATGCGGCGGTGGTGGTGAGAGCGGGAAAAACAAAACAAAAGAAAAAAAACAACAAAAAAAAAGAAGGAAAAACAACAAGAAACAAAAAAGAAAACAAAAAGTCTATCAATATTAAAATGTAAATGGAAATGGAAATGGACCCAGGTATAACCTCCCTGCACAAATAGCAGAGAGTCCGATGATAATAAAAATGTGCCAGAATGTTAACGTCCCTACAAAACAAACCCAACGATAATATTAATGAAAGAGTGAACCGTATGTAACATTGCAACAGACATAATGAAACCTGATAAATTGTATAAGGGCAGCAGCCGTTGACCTTTGGCCCTGTATTCAGAATAAAAAGAGCCAAAGATCGTTACCCCAATGAAAAAGACACTGAAACACGTATGTAACATAGTAGCGATGGCGAGACATTGTAGCATCTGTGACCAGAGAGTTTGCGCTGGACTGCGCGAGTGTTGCGAGCGGTTCTCAGTCAGTCAGTCAGTCTGTGTAGTTGAGGGCTGTACTCTGTCAGTAGTCGTCGCGTGCAGTACGCTAATAGTCGTCATGCAGAGCGGTCGGTCAGTAGTAGCAGCCGAGTGCGGTTGTGTGATGTAGGCGGTCGGCAACACTGGTCAAGATGGTGAATAAGGTATACTGTTAATTAATATAATCATTAGATAATGAGAAATTGTATTTATTGTAATTATGCTCCAACAAGTTCCCCAATAATAATTTTTATTTCAAAAGCATTTTTCAAACATTTAATCTTTTATTGAACTAAAGAGTTCGTTCCACTTCTTTGAAGAAAAATGTCACTAAAATCACAAAAAAAGAGAATATTATTATTTGCAATGCAGTTCCTCCAAGCGCTGCGCAACAACCAGAGCAGAAATGTGACATCCATTTATTCGGAGGTAAGACTTTAATTCCGATTGTTTTGCACAGGGCCAAAGACCGATATTTCGGTTTAATTGAAGTTTCTTGTCACTGAACGGACTTTTTTAAATGTTGTGTGAAGACTTTATATTTGAGTCAGATTGCGAATTGCACATTGTTGTTGCCATTTTCAATACCTCTCATTGTGGGCGAGGTTACAATTAGCGCAATGTCCATTAGCATCCGTAAATAACATTGTCCATTATTTTAAATATTGCTGGGAGGTTACAACACACACACAAAACAAAAAACAAAAAGAAACAAAAAATTGCATTTATATCCGCTCCTCGATTGTAGATACCCCTTACACAGCTGTGTGCAATGAATGAGTGCTGGCTGGTAATTAATTGCACTCCTTGGAGGGAAATGCCATAGGAAGTAGTCTTTAAAAAGTGAATGTTTTTCGTTAAGAGACAAAAGTTACTTTAGAAAAAAAGTAATAGTGGGGCTTGTGTTGTTGAACAAAATAAGTACAATGAACATACGTTATCAGATTTGCGCAATGCAGCGTCACACCACCTCTTGATTATAACACAATATACTATACATCGTCCCGAACCGTGACCAGAGTCGCGAGACGAGCAGAGCACGCCGCCGACGCCCGCTCAGTACAACCGTCCACCCGCTACTACTGTCGACCGACTACTACCTCTCCCGACTCGCGCTACAATATATATAACAACTGTTCCTGGCGACCCGGTGCGTGCCACTACTGTCGTCTGGCGCGGTCCAAGCGCCGACTAGCAGCGATAAAGAACTCTCTGGTCAGACAGAGATGCTGTCATGCCTCGCCATCGCTCTGGTAATGAATACATACGTGTTGCAGCGTGCGTACCACCGGAACACGCAGTGGCGGAGCCAAAGACTGTGTTGTCGAGGTCGAGTGCGAGTGGGAAGAGAGGCAGCGTCGGCACGGAGATGCAAGCGAGCGCGAGACGCACGGGGGCTGCGGCGTGGCGCGTTTGCGGTCGGCGCCTTTGGTGGCAACGGCCGGGACAAGCAGCGGTGTATGGTGTGGTGCGGGGCGGACAGGGGCGGCGGTGGACGGGGAGGAGGCGGCGCGACGACGGCATGGGGGCGAAAACGGGACGGGGGACGGCGGATGTTGAGAGGCGTCACGCGCGGACAGGACACAGACACAGAGACACACAGAGTGGAAAGGGAGGGTGCGCGGTAGTAGTTGGGAATGTGCGTACCGTGCGGGATGGGAGTGGGCGAGGAACACGGTCGTGGCCCCTGTTTTGGGTGCGTGTGATGACGTCGGTGTGTTGTGGGAAGGGAAGGTGCTGTGGCGGCGGCGCGTAATGGGCGTAGGCCGAAAAGAGAAAGGAACGTGGGCAGTGTGTTGGCAAGCGTCGGTTCGACTGCGACGTTGATGGGCAGGGCAGGGCAAGGTTAATGGTGGTAGGAGTAGGCGTGTGGGCGCAAAAAATCTGCCGCTGCAGGCGGTGCCGTAACCGCCATGGCGGGAAGGAGAGAGGGCCAAAGAAAGAAAGAAAGAAGAAAAAAAAGGAGGGGGGGGGGGGCGAAAGTGGAGAGGCGGTGGTGTGAGAAGGGCGGGGGCGGAAGGAAGGCAGGAAGGACAAGAGGCGAGGCGACGGCTTGCTTTGTGTATCGGTCGGTCTCTGGCTATGCTTCGTTTTCTGCAGCAGGGTCGGTGCGCGGCGTGGCTCGCGGCAGTGGGAACGCCTGGTGGCTGGACGGCCAGCAATGCGGTTGGATGGGCGGCCACAGCACCGCACCTGTGCCCGAGGAGGAGACGCTGGCGGCGGGCCCTGAGGTGAGGCCGGCTCGGCTGGGGCTGTGGATGTGTAGGTGTGCGCCGCTGCTGCAACAACGAGTAAAACGCGAGAAGAAGGGATGGCGGTAGAGAGGAAAAAAAAAAAAAAGGTCGTGTTGTGTTGATGCGCAGGCAGACGCGTACAGAGGGACGAGCCCGGTCTGCAGCAGGGTGTGGCCGTGCCGAGTGCAGAGCAGCGGCGGCTCGGTTCGGTTCGGCCCGGCCCGGCGGGCCGCGCTGTTGTCGCGGACGTGAGCGCCCCCTGGCGGGTGGCCGGAGGCGGCGCGGCGTGTTGGACGTGTGGCTGGTGGCAGTGCACAATTTGCGAGTGGCTGGCGGTGTGGTGTGGCGGTTGGCGCGTCGGGCGGCGGAGAGGTATGTGTTGCGGGCGCCCTTTGCTGCGCTGCGTCGTTGCGTGTGCCGTACAGGGCGGGCGCTTGTCGACTGTGTGGGCGGTGTGGCGAATTGGCGTGAAACGGCTGCCGAGAGGTGTGTGGTAGCGAGCCGGTCGGTGGTGTCAGTGCGAAGGGGAATGTGCGTGCGTTTGGCGGTTTCGGTGTGCTTTTTGCGGCGTGAGAGTGGGAATTAGTGGGGCCGGCTGTTGTGTTGGTTCCTTGTGTCTTGTGTCGCGTAGCTTGATGGCAACGTGGAAGGACGCCGGTTTCGTTTCGAGCCTTGCGTGTGGTTGTCGACGTTGACTGGTTGGCGTGTGCCGATGCACGTGCATGTGTGGGTCGCGAGTGCGTTTTTGGCTGGCTGTGTGTGTGTGTGTGTGTGTGTTTTGGGGGGGAAGGGGGAGGCGGTGGTGAAAGTGCAGTCGTTGCCACGGGCGTCGTCGGGTGGGGCTGGGGCTGTGCGTCGTGGCGGAAAGGTGGTAGGTTGCGGGAAGCGAGCCCGTCGTTGACGGTGTCGCGTGAGTTGTGAATCGAGTGGGGCGCGGGGCGCGGGACAGGAGCAGCGTGCCGCTGCGTCGTGGTCGTCAGCAGAGGCTGTGCGTGTGCTTGTCCTTTTTGTGGGCGGTTCGTGCGAGGCGTTTTTGTTTTGTGTTGCCCTAGTTGTTAGTTTATTTTGTTTGTGTTTGTTATTTTGAGACGACGACTGGTTGGTGGCGTGCGCGCGAAGTGGCGGTGTGCGCTTCCCGTGTCGTTTGTGTTGTTTGGTTTTTTTGTTTTTGTGTGTTTTTTTTTTTTTTTTTTTTGCACTGGGCCCCGGTGGGTGGGTGCGTGTGTGTCGATTGCCGGCTGGCGAGAGGTGCGCCATCGGCGGGGTGGGTCGCCGGCACAAGTAGAGGCGGCGGCGTTGTTGCTGTTGTTGTGTGGTGTTTGTTTTGTTCGGCTGTGTCGGCGAGCTGTGTTGCGGTGCGTGTGAATGGTGGTGCAAAAGTGCTGGCGTTGGGGCTGCGACAGCGACGGCGGCGAGCCGCGGGCGCGCCATTGATAGTGATGTTGTGAACAGCGGCTGTGTACGGTAGTGGTGTTGTTGTAGCACGACGTGCATCCGGGCCGGCGCGGAAAGCGCAGTTGCGGGCGGTTGCCCTTCGGTGCCAGCCATGTCGCGTGAGCGGCGGGTTGCTCTGGTGTCGACACGTGGTGCTCTGGGTTGTTGTGTGGTGCCCTTTGGCCGGTGGGGGTGGTTCGCGTGTGTCTCGTTCGCGCTCGGTGTCTGGTCGTGGTCGTGGTCGTGCTGCTCCCCCGTCTGTCGGCGGTTTCCGACGTCGTCTGTACGTTTTTGTTCGTTTGCGGCGTGCCTGCCGACGTCGTCCCGTCGCGACCTTTCAACCGAAAGTGTGGCGCCCGAAGGTGAACGAACGTAACCCTGACCTCGGCGCTTTACGCTGAGCCGAGCGAACCGAACCGAACCTAACGTGTGGTGTGGCGAGGTGAGCTCAGCCTGTGAGCCCCTAACGTCTACGTAAGGTAAGCTGTCCGGCTCACGCCTCACGTTTGAACGCTTTTGTAACCTACGTTTGACGCTTCTTAACCTAGCACTGACCCCTTAACCTAACGTGTAACCTAACCTAACCTAACCTAACCTAACCTAACCTCTGACGCCTGACGTGTTTGAATGCTTAACCTAAGTTTGACGCTTAACCTAACCCAAGTCCCCTTAACCTAACCCACGTCCACCTAACCTAACCTAACGTAGACGTGTAAACGTAATGTGTAACGCGTAACGTGTAAGGTCGGCTGTCGTGTGTGCTTGACGGCAGATTGGGTTGGTCTGTAGATTCGGATTGCGGTTTGCCTCGGTCGAGGGGTTGGGTCGGAAGCGGCGAGGGGCGGCGGCGCCTGTTGCGCAGGCGGCGTCCGTTTGCGGCGGGCAATTGTTGAGAAACGGCTGTGAATGTTGGCGGGCGAGAGGAGGAGGACGGCGCGCGATGTGGCCCGACGGCTGCGGGCCGATCGGGAAACGGCGGGAGGGCGACGGAAGGCGATGGGGCGGCGGAGGCGCGTTTGCACGGCCGTCATCGCCGCACGCCTCGGCTTGTGTGGCTGTGGCGCCGGCCGCGCTGGCCGGGCTGCCGCGGCGACGGTGTGGGAGTTTTGCCGAAGGTTTGGCCATTGTGGCGGGTCGTCGGCTGGGGCTGTGGGGGCGGCATTTGGGCGGGGGCGGCGATTCTCGGCGGGCCGACCCAGGCTGTAGCGCGCGGTAGCTGCAGTTTGGCCGTGGTTTGCGGCGCTGCCGTGGCGACTGGTTGGCGACTGTGGTGTGGCTGTGTGTAGCCCCATCCTCGGTGGTTTGAAAGGCGCGGGCGGTTGTGGCGCAGGTTTGGGGCTGCTCCGCACAGGCTGTCGGACGTTGGGCGGTAGCAAGCGCGGGAGGCGCGGCGCGGCGGCGCGCAGAGTGGCGGCCGCTCTCTCGGCCGTCCGCGCCCGCCCGCGACACTGGCTGGGCCTTGTGATTCTCTGCTCTTGTGCTTGCGTGCCTGCCGTCCCGCTCGCTCTCGCTGTGTGTTACGCGCGTCGTCGAAATGGCAGATCAGGCGGCTACGAACGAGACTGCTGCGGCACCCGCCGCCACCGGCACTACGAAGAAGGCCAAGTCTGCGTCGTCTGCGAAGAAGCCGCGCGCCAAGCCTGCGCACCCGCGCACCTCTGAGATGGTGACGGCCGCCATCAAGAGTCTGAAGGAGCGCGGCGGGTCGTCGCTGCAGGCGATCAAGAAGTACATAGCCGCGCACTACAAGCTGGACGCGGAGAAGCTGGCGCCGTTTATCAAGAAGTACCTCAAGTCGGCCGTCGTGGCGGGCGAGCTGGTGCAGACGAAGGGGAAGGGCGCGTCCGGCTCGTTCAAGCTTGCCGGCGCCGGCGGCGGGGGGGCGGCCGAGGGCGGCAAGGCTCGTGCTGGCGGTGCCAAGAAGAAGCGCGCCGCTCCGGCCAGCAAGGAGAAGAAGGGCGCCCGTGCGGCCGGCGCAAAGAAGGCTGGTGGCGTGAAGGCGGCGACCGGTCGGAAGGCGGGCGCCGCCAAGAAGGCGTCTGCGGCGTCGGCCGCTCCCGCGGGTGCGAAGAAGGCGGCTGCGGCCAAGCCGGCCAAGGCCAAGTCGCCGTCGAAGGCGAAGAAGGCCGCCAAGGTTCCGACGAAGAAGCCGAAGGCGCCGCGCCCGAAGAAGGCGACGACGCCGTCTAAGGCGAAGGCTTCGCCCAAGAAGAAGAAGTAGAGTAGAGGAGAAAGAGATGGGAAAGGAAGGGTTTGGCGCTTGACTCCGTCGTCCCCACCCCCCGTCGTCGTCTAGTGGCGCGCAAGAGACGCGCGGCCCAAAACGGCCCTTCTCAGGGCCATCAAAGCACGTCGGGGAAGGTTTTGATTGTCGTGTTGCGTTTGGTGTGGGTGTCTGTCTGGCGTTTCTGTATGCCCGTGGGGATGCTGTTTGCGTGCCGTGGTGGTTGGATTGCGGGGGTCGGTGGCGGGTGTGGGCGGCGGTAGCGGTAAGCGGTGTTGTTGTTGTTGTTGTTGTCGTGGTTGATTGTCGCCGTGTTTGTTTTGTGGCGGCGGCCGACGGTTGGTTTTCTGTCACGTTGTTTTGTTTGAATACGTTGGTTGGCTTGCCTGCGTTCGTTCTTCTCGGATGTCTGTCTTGTCTGGTCTTTGTTTTGTTCCTTTGTGTGTGTGTGTGTTATGTTTTGCAACGGGGGGGCACGTTGAGATGCGGAAGGAGTCGGCGGGGATTTCGGTGGCGTGTAGAGCGAGCGAGCGCGCCTGCCTGGCCGTTGGCCGTCGGAGTGGAGTGCGGGTTTTTTTTGTTTTCGAAACGAAAGCGGCGGCCGGCCAGCCACCCGTGCGGTGTGACGTCGGCCGTTGGGTATTGTGCGCTTTGAGCGCCGGGGAGGGATGATGTGTGATTGTTGCGCGCTGCTAGCAGGCAGGCAGAGTGAGCGGGTGTGGCGGACGGACGGGAAGTGGTGGTTTTTGTTTTTGGGTTGCGGGGCGAGAGGCAGGCGACCGACAAAGTTTGCTCGCGACGGAGAGATGTTAGTGGCCCTGAAAAGGGCCGTTTTTGTTTGTGCGGTGCGGTGCCGCGGCGCGGTTTAGGCGCGCTCGCCGCGGATGCGGCGCGCGAGCTGGATGTCCTTGGGCATGATGGTGACGCGCTTGGCGTGGATTGCGCACAGGTTGGTGTCTTCGAAGAGGCCGACGAGGTAGGCCTCGCTGGCCTCCTGCAGGGCCATGACTGCGGAGCTCTGGAAGCGCAGGTCGGTCTTGAAGTCCTGGGCGATCTCGCGCACTAGGCGCTGGAATGGCAGCTTGCGGATGAGCAGCTCTGTGCTCTTCTGGTAGCGCCTGATTTCTCGCAGGGCGACGGTGCCCGGCCTGTAGCGGTGGGGCTTCTTGACGCCTCCGGTGGCGGGCGCGCTCTTCCTCGCCGCCTTGGTGGCGAGCTGTTTGCGCGGCGCCTTTCCGCCGGTGGACTTGCGGGCCGTTTGCTTTGTGCGGGCCATGGCGGTAGCGGTAGCGGTAGCGGAGCGGCGTGCGTGGAGGTTAGGTGCGGCGCGGCGTCCGGTGCTGCCTTGACAACGGGCCCGCGCGCCTCCGTGCTGCGCTTATATGCCCTCGGTTGCGCGTGGTGGGGGGAGGGCGGGCCAGAGTCTATATAGGGGGGCGGCGGGCGCGCTGGGCGCAGACCGTAGCCGACTCGCCAGCCGCTGCAGCTGCTGTTTGTGCACGTTTTGCTTTGCCCGAGGAAGGAAGGATGACAGGCCGCGGCAAGGGAGGAAAGGGGCTCGGCAAGGGTGGCGCCAAGCGGCACCGCAAGGTGTTGCGCGACAACATCCAGGGCATCACGAAGCCCGCCATCCGCCGCCTGGCTCGCAGGGGCGGCGTGAAGCGCATCTCTGGTCTGATCTACGAGGAGACCCGCGGGGTGCTGAAGGTGTTCCTGGAGAACGTGATCCGCGACGCGGTGACGTACACTGAGCACGCCAAGCGCAAGACTGTGACGGCCATGGACGTGGTGTACGCCCTGAAGAGGCAGGGGCGCACCCTGTACGGTTTCGGCGGTTAGGCTGCGTCGCAGCGGGCGCTGGCCTTCCCGCGGCCGTGCTTGTGGGTGGGAGAGACTAGAAAACGGCCCTTTTCAGGGCCACCACACTGTTCGGAAGTTGAAAAGTGCGAAAGAGTCTGTGTTGTTGCTGCGTGTGTGCGCGCTGTGTTGTTTGTTTGTTTGTTTCTTTCTTTCCGTTTGAGCGACGTGATGTGACTGGGAGGGGAGAAGGAAAGGAAACGTGTCATGTGGCTGGCTGTGTGTGGAGCTGCTTCGTTTGTGTGTCTTTGTATCGATCGCGACGGAGATGGCGGGCGGGCTGTGTGTTGTTGTGCGAGAGGCGGTGATTATTTGCTTGCGTGGTTTGTCTCTGTGTGTTTGTTTGCGGCGGCGTTGGGGTTTCCGAGGCAAGGCGTGTGGGCATAGGCGGCCGGATCAGCTGTTTCGTTCGTGTCGACGGCCGTTGCGCGCGGGAGTGGAGGGCGGTGTGTCGACACGCCTCCCTTTAACAATGGTCATTATTGCTGCCGTTGTCGGTTTGGAAGGCGACTGCGACGGTGCAAAATGTGTGCGTGTGTGTGTGTGTTGGGCCACACGGGCTGTGTGGACGACAAGATGGCGGACGTGCGCCGGCGGCGGCTGTGCTGTGACAGTGCAAAGTTAAAACAAAACAAGGTGCGGCGAGGACGACTGAAATTTTGCTTTGGACGTAGGTTTGTGTGGTGGCCCTGAAAAGGGCCGATTGTTGTGGGCCGAGCCGGCAAAGCGCGTTGCGTGCAGGGGAGCACGCGGCGCTGCGATTGCCTGGCCTCCTTTAGGCCTTCTTCTCGGTCTTCTTTGGCAGCAGGACGGCCTGGATGTTGGGCAGGACACCACCCTGTGCGATGGTGACGCCCGACAGGAGCTTGTTGAGCTCCTCGTCGTTGCGGATGGCAAGCTGCAGGTGGCGCGGGATGATGCGCGTCTTCTTGTTGTCGCGGGCCGCGTTTCCGGCCAGCTCGAGCACCTCAGCCGCGAGGTACTCCATGACGGCGGCGAGGTAGACGGGCGCCCCGGCGCCGACGCGCTCTGCGTAGTTTCCCTTGCGCAGGAGGCGGTGGATTCTGCCGACCGGGAACTGGAGCCCAGCCCTGCTTGAGCGGGACTTTGACTTGCCCTTGACTTTGCCTCCCTTTCCGCGTCCGGACATGGCGATGGGCTAGCGACGGTGCACACGAAACGGAAACGAAAACGACCGGTGCGAGCGGCAGCGAGTCGAGCAGCGGAGTGCGTGCCGGCGCAGCCGGGGTGGGGGTGCTTTATGGGCTCGGGTGCGGCGGCCGGTTGCGCGCGCGCCCCATTGGTCGGCGGCCGCAACAGGGCGAGCTGGTAAAGGTGCGGCGGCGGCTGGCGGCGGGTGCCACTGTGTGGGGAGACGCTGACTAGAGCGGAGCGCTTGCTACTGGTGTTGCTGCTGCCGTACGTTGGTTGGAGATGCCGCCCAAGACTAGCGGGAAGGCCGCCAAGAAGGCTGGCAAGGCGCAGAAGAACATTTCGAAGGGCGACAAGAAGAAGAAGCGCAAGAGGAAGGAGAGCTATGCCATCTACATCTACAAGGTGCTGAAGCAGGTGCACCCTGACACGGGCATCTCGTCGAAGGCGATGAGCATCATGAACAGCTTCGTGAACGACATTTTCGAGCGCATTGCGGCCGAGGCTTCTCGCCTGGCGCACTACAACAAGCGCTCGACCATCACGTCCCGCGAGATCCAGACCGCTGTGCGGCTGTTGCTGCCTGGCGAGCTGGCCAAGCACGCCGTGAGCGAGGGCACGAAGGCGGTGACCAAGTACACGAGCTCCAAGTAAGGAGGTGGCTCTGGAATGGAAGGAAGGATGGAGAAGGCTCCTCCGTTGCGAGAGCGGCGAAACGGCCCTTTTCAGGGCCACCAACTTGCCTTTTGCGGGAAGGGCGGAATTGTTGTTGTTGTTGTTGTTTGTGTGGACGGCTGTGATGTATGTGTGCATTTTGATTGTGGGTGGGGGGGCGCGTCAAAGCGTGTTGCGCGGGGTACGGCCACGAGGTTGGTCGCCGTGGCGTGGAATGGTGGCACGCCTCGTTGGCGTGGTTTTTGACCCATTGGTGTTGTTGGGGTGTGTGTGTGTTTGTGTGTTACCCGTCTGCGAGGGGGGACAGTGCGATCGGCGACTTTTGTGTCACCGTAACGACGGCCGTTTGCGGGTTTGTTTTTTTGCACATCATACATGGCGAGGGTGAAATGTGAAATGTTTTTGTTTGGTTTGTTTTTGCCGCCCACTATTCCCTTTGCTGTACGCCGAGTTTGACAATGGTGCGACGTAACTGCAGCGTGGAGGTGTGTGAGTGACGTTGAAATGAACGTGCCATTAAGACGCATTGTTGTTGTATTGTACTGTACGTGTACGGCGACACGCACGATGATGTACCATTCGACTCTGATGTTTGATAGCCGTGTCTGACTGATTGCGTACGACGCACGCACACCGATGTCGTCATTCAAGATGCACGCTAGACGGCGGCGGCGGCGGCGGCGCCGGTCGTTTGTTTGGCGAATGTCTGTACACGTGTTTGTCTGTGTCCATCCGGTATGTATTTGTTTGTTTGTTTGAAAGTGTTTTGTGTGTCGGTGACGTGGTCCGATCCGTCGCCCCCTGAGTAACTGTCGATCGGCGCGATAGACCGGCGTCACGCAACTGAACCGAAGTCTTGGGCACACCCGTCATACTGTTGTACACCGTCGCGCTGAGAACGGTAACGAAAGGTTGACTCTGATCGGTCGAATGTCTGGGCAGAACGTGAGGAATGAGGCAAGAGTGCAAGGAGGGGGGGGCAAAAGAGAGAGGAAGGGAAAAAGGGGAGAAACGCATTCGTAGAGCAACGGAACGTTCCCGTGTCGGAGGCGTATTGGAGCCGCACTGAAATGCGTTTAACGGCGGCGCGGCTGCAAGTGTCTGCCGTGGTGAACGTTACCTTTGACGGCTGCATTGGGCTTTGCCTTTGCTTTCGCTTTCGCTTTCGCTTTCCCGGATGTACGTAACGTTTGTTGATATGGTTCTGAGGAAGAGTGTATGACAGTGCCGTGCCGTCCATGTTCGTGTGCCCTCCCATTGTGTGTATGCTATTGTCTGTGTACTTGAATGATGTATGTAGGTGTTAGTGGACATGTTTTACCAGTGGGGGGAAATGGATCGTCGATAGTTGCCGTCACTCTGTCACGGTCGAGATGACGCACCCTCCGTACAGAAAGGTGTCGAGAAAGTGAGTGTGTGTGTGTGTGTGTGTGTGTGTGTGTGCGTGCGTGCGTCCGTGAATTGGCAGTGTTTGGAGGTGGGCGTGCCCTGCATGTGGCCCGGAAAAGGCTGTTCGTTAGGCGGTAGTGTTGTGTGGACAGGGGAGGGGCATGCGTAACGCTGCTGGCATGGCATTTCGGGAGATGGGAGGGGGCAAACGAGGAAACGAGGAGCGGCGGCCAAAGACGGGACGGGGAGGGGCGCGGTGTGGGTGGCTTGCGCCTGTGCTCGGCGTTGTGGTTTGTGCAAAAGAGGAGGAGAAAAACAATGTGAGTTGCCAGGGAGGGGAGCGGTGTTGTGTTGTGGTTGTCGTGGTGTAGCCGCAGACGCGGCTGTCAGTGAACGTGGCGAGACGGACGGATGCGCGGAGGGGCGGGGGCGGGGGCGGCGCATTTCGCCGGTGCCGTGCCGTGCCGTGCCGTGCCTGAAAGCCGCGTGGTCGCTGTGTTGTTGGTGGCGTGGGGGCGAGGAGAGTACCGTACGGGTGTGCTTGTGCGCCGGAAATGGCACACTGCGCCCGCCCGTCTTGGAGGCTGATGGCTGTGGTGTGGAAATGGGGCGCGGTGATGTTGAAGCACAGAAAAGAAACCAAGAAAACGGAAGGCGTGATGCGGCGGTGGTGGTGAGAGCGGGAAAAACAAAACAAAAGAAAAAAAACAACAAAAAAAAAGAAGGAAAAACAACAAGAAACAAAAAAGAAAACAAAAAGTCTATCAATATTAAAATGTAAATGGAAATGGAAATGGACCCAGGTATAACCTCCCTGCACAAATAGCAGAGAGTCCGATGATAATAAAAATGTGCCAGAATGTTAACGTCCCTACAAAACAAACCCAACGATAATATTAATGAAAGAGTGAACCGTATGTAACATTGCAACAGACATAATGAAACCTGATAAATTGTATAAGGGCAGCAGCCGTTGACCTTTGGCCCTGTATTCAGAATAAAAAGAGCCAAAGATCGTTACCCCAATGAAAAAGACACTGAAACACGTATGTAACATAGTAGCGATGGCGAGACATTGTAGCATCTGTGACCAGAGAGTTTGCGCTGGACTGCGCGAGTGTTGCGAGCGGTTCTCAGTCAGTCAGTCAGTCTGTGTAGTTGAGGGCTGTACTCTGTCAGTAGTCGTCGCGTGCAGTACGCTAATAGTCGTCATGCAGAGCGGTCGGTCAGTAGTAGCAGCCGAGTGCGGTTGTGTGATGTAGGCGGTCGGCAACACTGGTCAAGATGGTGAATAAGGTATACTGTTAATTAATATAATCATTAGATAATGAGAAATTGTATTTATTGTAATTATGCTCCAACAAGTTCCCCAATAATAATTTTTATTTCAAAAGCATTTTTCAAACATTTAATCTTTTATTGAACTAAAGAGTTCGTTCCACTTCTTTGAAGAAAAATGTCACTAAAATCACAAAAAAAGAGAATATTATTATTTGCAATGCAGTTCCTCCAAGCGCTGCGCAACAACCAGAGCAGAAATGTGACATCCATTTATTCGGAGGTAAGACTTTAATTCCGATTGTTTTGCACAGGGCCAAAGACCGATATTTCGGTTTAATTGAAGTTTCTTGTCACTGAACGGACTTTTTTAAATGTTGTGTGAAGACTTTATATTTGAGTCAGATTGCGAATTGCACATTGTTGTTGCCATTTTCAATACCTCTCATTGTGGGCGAGGTTACAATTAGCGCAATGTCCATTAGCATCCGTAAATAACATTGTCCATTATTTTAAATATTGCTGGGAGGTTACAACACACACACAAAACAAAAAACAAAAAGAAACAAAAAATTGCATTTATATCCGCTCCTCGATTGTAGATACCCCTTACACAGCTGTGTGCAATGAATGAGTGCTGGCTGGTAATTAATTGCACTCCTTGGAGGGAAATGCCATAGGAAGTAGTCTTTAAAAAGTGAATGTTTTTCGTTAAGAGACAAAAGTTACTTTAGAAAAAAAGTAATAGTGGGGCTTGTGTTGTTGAACAAAATAAGTACAATGAACATACGTTATCAGATTTGCGCAATGCAGCGTCACACCACCTCTTGATTATAACACAATATACTATACATCGTCCCGAACCGTGACCAGAGTCGCGAGACGAGCAGAGCACGCCGCCGACGCCCGCTCAGTACAACCGTCCACCCGCTACTACTGTCGACCGACTACTACCTCTCCCGACTCGCGCTACAATATATATAACAACTGTTCCTGGCGACCCGGTGCGTGCCACTACTGTCGTCTGGCGCGGTCCAAGCGCCGACTAGCAGCGATAAAGAACTCTCTGGTCAGACAGAGATGCTGTCATGCCTCGCCATCGCTCTGGTAATGAATACATACGTGTTGCAGCGTGCGTACCACCGGAACACGCAGTGGCGGAGCCAAAGACTGTGTTGTCGAGGTCGAGTGCGAGTGGGAAGAGAGGCAGCGTCGGCACGGAGATGCAAGCGAGCGCGAGACGCACGGGGGCTGCGGCGTGGCGCGTTTGCGGTCGGCGCCTTTGGTGGCAACGGCCGGGACAAGCAGCGGTGTATGGTGTGGTGCGGGGCGGACAGGGGCGGCGGTGGACGGGGAGGAGGCGGCGCGACGACGGCATGGGGGCGAAAACGGGACGGGGGACGGCGGATGTTGAGAGGCGTCACGCGCGGACAGGACACAGACACAGAGACACACAGAGTGGAAAGGGAGGGTGCGCGGTAGTAGTTGGGAATGTGCGTACCGTGCGGGATGGGAGTGGGCGAGGAACACGGTCGTGGCCCCTGTTTTGGGTGCGTGTGATGACGTCGGTGTGTTGTGGGAAGGGAAGGTGCTGTGGCGGCGGCGCGTAATGGGCGTAGGCCGAAAAGAGAAAGGAACGTGGGCAGTGTGTTGGCAAGCGTCGGTTCGACTGCGACGTTGATGGGCAGGGCAGGGCAAGGTTAATGGTGGTAGGAGTAGGCGTGTGGGCGCAAAAAATCTGCCGCTGCAGGCGGTGCCGTAACCGCCATGGCGGGAAGGAGAGAGGGCCAAAGAAAGAAAGAAAGAAGAAAAAAAAGGAGGGGGGGGGGGGCGAAAGTGGAGAGGCGGTGGTGTGAGAAGGGCGGGGGCGGAAGGAAGGCAGGAAGGACAAGAGGCGAGGCGACGGCTTGCTTTGTGTATCGGTCGGTCTCTGGCTATGCTTCGTTTTCTGCAGCAGGGTCGGTGCGCGGCGTGGCTCGCGGCAGTGGGAACGCCTGGTGGCTGGACGGCCAGCAATGCGGTTGGATGGGCGGCCACAGCACCGCACCTGTGCCCGAGGAGGAGACGCTGGCGGCGGGCCCTGAGGTGAGGCCGGCTCGGCTGGGGCTGTGGATGTGTAGGTGTGCGCCGCTGCTGCAACAACGAGTAAAACGCGAGAAGAAGGGATGGCGGTAGAGAGGAAAAAAAAAAAAAAGGTCGTGTTGTGTTGATGCGCAGGCAGACGCGTACAGAGGGACGAGCCCGGTCTGCAGCAGGGTGTGGCCGTGCCGAGTGCAGAGCAGCGGCGGCTCGGTTCGGTTCGGCCCGGCCCGGCGGGCCGCGCTGTTGTCGCGGACGTGAGCGCCCCCTGGCGGGTGGCCGGAGGCGGCGCGGCGTGTTGGACGTGTGGCTGGTGGCAGTGCACAATTTGCGAGTGGCTGGCGGTGTGGTGTGGCGGTTGGCGCGTCGGGCGGCGGAGAGGTATGTGTTGCGGGCGCCCTTTGCTGCGCTGCGTCGTTGCGTGTGCCGTACAGGGCGGGCGCTTGTCGACTGTGTGGGCGGTGTGGCGAATTGGCGTGAAACGGCTGCCGAGAGGTGTGTGGTAGCGAGCCGGTCGGTGGTGTCAGTGCGAAGGGGAATGTGCGTGCGTTTGGCGGTTTCGGTGTGCTTTTTGCGGCGTGAGAGTGGGAATTAGTGGGGCCGGCTGTTGTGTTGGTTCCTTGTGTCTTGTGTCGCGTAGCTTGATGGCAACGTGGAAGGACGCCGGTTTCGTTTCGAGCCTTGCGTGTGGTTGTCGACGTTGACTGGTTGGCGTGTGCCGATGCACGTGCATGTGTGGGTCGCGAGTGCGTTTTTGGCTGGCTGTGTGTGTGTGTGTGTGTGTGTTTTGGGGGGGAAGGGGGAGGCGGTGGTGAAAGTGCAGTCGTTGCCACGGGCGTCGTCGGGTGGGGCTGGGGCTGTGCGTCGTGGCGGAAAGGTGGTAGGTTGCGGGAAGCGAGCCCGTCGTTGACGGTGTCGCGTGAGTTGTGAATCGAGTGGGGCGCGGGGCGCGGGACAGGAGCAGCGTGCCGCTGCGTCGTGGTCGTCAGCAGAGGCTGTGCGTGTGCTTGTCCTTTTTGTGGGCGGTTCGTGCGAGGCGTTTTTGTTTTGTGTTGCCCTAGTTGTTAGTTTATTTTGTTTGTGTTTGTTATTTTGAGACGACGACTGGTTGGTGGCGTGCGCGCGAAGTGGCGGTGTGCGCTTCCCGTGTCGTTTGTGTTGTTTGGTTTTTTTGTTTTTGTGTGTTTTTTTTTTTTTTTTTTTTTGCACTGGGCCCCGGTGGGTGGGTGCGTGTGTGTCGATTGCCGGCTGGCGAGAGGTGCGCCATCGGCGGGGTGGGTCGCCGGCACAAGTAGAGGCGGCGGCGTTGTTGCTGTTGTTGTGTGGTGTTTGTTTTGTTCGGCTGTGTCGGCGAGCTGTGTTGCGGTGCGTGTGAATGGTGGTGCAAAAGTGCTGGCGTTGGGGCTGCGACTGCGACGGCGGCGAGCCGCGGGCGCGCCATTGATAGTGATGTTGTGAACAGCGGCTGTGTACGGTAGTGGTGTTGTTGTAGCACGACGTGCATCCGGGCCGGCGCGGAAAGCGCAGTTGCGGGCGGTTGCCCTTCGGTGCCAGCCATGTCGCGTGAGCGGCGGGTTGCTCTGGTGTCGACACGTGGTGCTCTGGGTTGTTGTGTGGTGCCCTTTGGCCGGTGGGGGTGGTTCGCGTGTGTCTCGTTCGCGCTCGGTGTCTGGTCGTGGTCGTGGTCGTGCTGCTCCCCCGTCTGTCGGCGGTTTCCGACGTCGTCTGTACGTTTTTGTTCGTTTGCGGCGTGCCTGCCGACGTCGTCCCGTCGCGACCTTTCAACCGAAAGTGTGGCGCCCGAAGGTGAACGAACGTAACCCTGACCTCGGCGCTTTACGCTGAGCCGAGCGAACCGAACCGAACCTAACGTGTGGTGTGGCGAGGTGAGCTCAGCCTGTGAGCCCCTAACGTCTACGTAAGGTAAGCTGTCCGGCTCACGCCTCACGTTTGAACGCTTTTGTAACCTACGTTTGACGCTTCTTAACCTAGCACTGACCCCTTAACCTAACGTGTAACCTAACCTAACCTAACCTAACCTAACCTAACCTCTGACGCCTGACGTGTTTGAATGCTTAACCTAAGTTTGACGCTTAACCTAACCCAAGTCCCCTTAACCTAACCCACGTCCACCTA
>NW_025725599.1:0-28030 GCF_021461395.2 Schistocerca americana | reverse complement strand
GGCAACGACTGCACTTTCACCACCGCCTCCCCCTTCCCCCCCCAAAACACACACACACACACACACACACACACAGAGCCAGCCAAAAACGCACTCGCGACCCACACATGCACGTGCATCGCCACACGCCAACCAGTCAACGTCGACAACCACACGCACGGCTCGAAACGAAACCGGCGTCCTTCCACGTTGCCATCAAGCTACGCGACACAAGACACAAGGAACCAACACAACAGCCGGCCCCACTAATTCCCACTCTCACGCCGCAAAAAGCACACCGAAACCGCCAAACGCACGCACATTCCCCTTCGCACTGACACCGACCGGCTCGCTACCACACACCTCTCGGCAGCCGTTTCACGCCAATTCGCCACACCGGCCCCACAGTCGACAAGCGCCCGCCCTGTACGGCACACGCAACGACGCAGCGCAGCAAAGGGCGCCCGCAACACATACCTCTCCTCCTCCCTCTCTCTCTCCGCCGCCCGACGCGCCAACCGCCACACCACACCGCCAGCCACTCGCAAATTGTGCACTGCCACCAGCCACACGTCCAACACGCCGCGCCGCCTCCGGCCACCCGCCAGGGGGCGCTCACGTCCGCGACAACAGCGCGGCCCGCCGGGCCGGGCCGAACCGAACCGAGCCGCCGCTGCTCTGCACTCGGCACGGCCACACCCTGCTGCAGACCGGGCTCGTCTCTCTGTACGCGTCTGCCTGCGCATCAACACAACACGACCTTTTTTTTTTTTTTTTTTTTTTCCTCTCTACCGCCATCCCTTCTTCTCGCGTTTTACTCGTTGTTGCAGCAGCGGCGCACACCTACACATCCACAGCCCCAGCCCCAGCCCCAGCCGAGCCGGCCTCACCTCAGGGCCCGCCGCCAGCGTCTCCTCCTCGGGCACAGGTGCGGTGCTGTGGCCGCCCATCCAACCGCATTGCTGGCCGTCCAGCCGCCAGGCGTTCCCACTGCCGCGAGCCACGCCGCGCACCGACCCTGCTGCAGAAAACGAAGCATAGCCAGAGACCGACCGATACACAAAGCAAGCCGTCGCCTCGCCTCTTGTCCTTCCTGCCTTCCTTCCGCCCCCGCCCTTCTCACACCACCGCCTCTCCACTTTCGCCCCCCCCCCCCCTCCTTCTTTTTTTTTTTTTTGTTTTCTTCTTTCTTTCTTTCTTTCTTTCTTTCTTTCTTTCTTTCTTTCTTTGGCCCTCTCTCCTTCCCGCCATGGCGGTTACGGCACCGCCTGCAGCGGCAGATTTTTTTGCGCCCACACGCCTACTCCTACCACCATTAACCTTGCCCTGCCCTGCCCATCAACGTCGCAGTCGAACCGACGCTTGCCAACACACTGCCGACGTTCCTTTCTCTTTTCGGCCTACGCCCATTACGCGCCGCCGCCACAGCACCTTCCCTTCCCACAACACACCGACGTCATCACACGCACCCAAAACAGGGGCCACGACCGTGTTCCTCGCCCACTCCCATCCCGCACGGTACGCACATTCCCAACTATTACCGCGCACCCTCCCTTTCCAATCTGTGTGTCTCTGTGTCTGCGTCCTGTCCGCGCGTGACGCCTCTCAACATCCGCCGTCCCCCGTCCCCCGTCCCGTTTTCGCCCCCATGCCGTCGTCGCGCCGCCTCCTCCCCGTCCACCGCCGCCCCTGTCCGCCCCGCACCACACCATACACCGCTGCTTGTCCCGGCCGTTGCCACCAAAGGCGCCGACCGCAAACGCGCCACGCCGCAGCCCCCGTGCGTCTCGCGCTCGCTTGCATCTCCGTGCCGACGCTGCCTCTCTTCCCGCTCGCACTCGACCTCGACAACACAGTCTTTGGCTCCGCCACTGCGTGTTCCGGTGGTACGCACGCTGCAACACGTATGTATTCATTACCAGAGCGATGGCGAGGCATGACAGCATCTCTGTCTGACCAGAGAGTTATTTATCGTTGCTAGTCGGCGCTTGGACCGCGCCAGACGACAGTAGTGGCACGCACCGGGTCGCCAGGAACAGTTGTTATATATATTGTAGCGCGAGTCGGGAGAGGTAGTAGTCGGTCGACAGTAGTAGCGGGTGGACGGTTGTACTGAGCGGGCGTCGGCGGCGTGCTCTGCTCGTCTCGCGACTCTGGTCACGGTTCGGGACGATGTATAGTATATTGTGTTATAATCAAAAGGTAGTGTGAAGCTGCATTTTGCGCAAATCTGATAACGTATGTTCATTGTACTTATTTTGTTCAACAACAAAAGCCCCACTATTACTTTTTTCTAACGTAACTTTTGTCTTTTAACGAAAAACATTCACTTTTTAAAGACTACTTCCTATGGCATTTCCCTCCAAGGAGTGCAATTAATTACCAGCCAGCACTCATTCATTGCACACAGCTGTGTAAGGGGTATCTACAATTGAGGAGCGGATACAAATGCAATTTTTTTTTGTTTTTTTTTGTGTGTTGTAACCTCCCCGCAAAATTTAAAATAATGGACAATGTTATTTACGGATGCTAATGGACATTGCGCTAATTGTAACCTCGCCCACAATGAGAGGTATTGAAAATGGCAACAAACATGTGAATTTCGCAATCTGACTCAAATATAAATTCTTCACAACATTTAAAGTCCGTTCAGTGACAAGAAACTTCGATTAAACCGAACTATCGGTCTTTGGCCCTGTGCAAAACAATCAGAATTAAAAGTCTTACCTCGGAATAAATGGATGTCACAACATTTCTGCTCTTGTTTGTTGCGCAGCGCTTGGAGGAACTGCATTGCAAATAATAATATTCTCTTTTTGTTGTGATTTTAGTGCAATCTTTCTTCAAAGACGTGGAATGAAATGTGAAGTGCAACGAACTCTTTAGTTCAATAAACAATTAAATGTTTGAAAAATGCTTTTGAAATAAAAATTAGTATTGGGGAACTTGTTGGAGAATAATTACAATAAATAAAATTGTTCATTATCTAATGATTATATTAATTAACAGTATACCTTATTCACCATCTTGACCAGTGTTGCCGACCGCCTACATCACACAACCGCACTCGGCTGCTACTACTGACCGACCGCTCTGCATGACGACTATTAGCGTACTGCACGCGACGACTACTGACAGAGTACAGCCCTCAACTAGACAGACCTACAGACTCGCAACGACTGACTGACTGACTGACTGACTGACTGAGAACCGCTCGCAACACTCGCGCGGTCCAGCGCAAACTCTCTGGTCACAGACGCTACAATGTCTCGCCATCGCTGCTATGTTACATACGTGTTTCAGTGTCTTTTTCATTGGGGTAACGATCTTTGGCTCTTTTTATTCTGGATACAGGGCCAAAGGTCAACGCTGCTGCCCTTATACAATTTATCAGGTTTCATTATGTCTGTTGCAATGTTACATACGGTTCATTCTTTCATTCATATTATCGTTGGGTTTGTTTTGTAGGGACGTTAACATTCTGGCACATTTTTATTATCATCGGACCCTCTGCTACTTGTGCAGGGAGGTTATACCTGGGTCCATTTCCATTTCCATTTACATTCTAATATTGATAGACCTTTTGTTTTCTTTTTTGTTTCTTGTTGTTTTTCCTTCTTTTTTTTTGTTTTGTTTTTCCCGCTCTCACCACCACCACCACCGCCGCATCACGCCTTCCGTTTTCTTGGTTTCTTTTCTGTTCTTCAACTGCTTCAACATCACCGCGCCCCATTTCCACACCACAGCCATCAGCCTCCAAGACGGGCAGGCGCAGTGTGCCATTTCCGGCGCACAAGCACACCCGTACGGTACTCTCCTCGCCCCCACGCCACCAACAACACAGCGACCACGCGGCTTTCAGGCACGGCACGGCACCGGCGAAATGCGCCGCCCCCGCCCCTCCGCGCATCCGTCCGTCTCGCCACGTTCACTGACAGCCGCGTCTGCGGCTACACCACGACAACCACAACACAACACCGCTCCCCTCCCTGGCAACTCATTGTTTTTCTCCTCCTCTTTTGCACAAACCACAACGCCGAGCACAGGCGCAAGCCACCCACACCGCGCCCCTCCCCGTCCCGCCTCTCTTTGGCCGCCGCTCCTCGTTTGCCCCCTCCCATCTCCCGAAATGCCATGCCATGCCAGCAGCGTTACGCATGCCCCTCCCCTGTCCACACAACACTACCGCCAAACGAACAGCCTTCCGGGCCACATGCAGGGCACGCCCACCTCCAAACACTGCCAATTCACGGACGCACACACTCACTTTCTCGACACCTTTCTGTACGGAGGGTGCGTCATCTCGACCGTGACAGAGTGACGGCAACTATCGACGATCCATTTCCCCCCACTGGTAAAACATGTCCACTAACACCTACATACATCATTCAAGTACACAGACAATAGCATACACACAATGGGAGGGCACACGAACATGGACGGCACGGCACTGTCATACACTCTTCCTCAGAACCATATCAACAAACGTTACGTACATCCGGGAAAGCGAAAGCGAAAGCAAAGGCAAAGCCCAATGCAGCCGTCAAAGGTAACGTTCACCACGGCAGACACTTGCAGCCGCGCCGCCGTTAAACGCATTTTCAGTGCGGCTCCAATACGCCTCCGACACGGGAACGTTCCGTTGCTCTACGAATGCGTTTCTCCCCTTTTTCCCTTCCTCTCTCTTTTGCCCCCCCTCCTTGCACTCTTGCCTCATTCCTCACGTTCTGCCCAGACATTCGACCGATCAAAGTCAACCCTTCGTTACCGTTCTCAGCGCGACGGTGTACAACAGTATGACGGGTGTGCCCAAGACTTCGGTTCAGTTGCGTGACGCCGGTCTATCGCGCCGATCGACAGTTACTCAGGGGGCGACGGATCGGACCACGTCACCGACACACAAAACACTTTCAAACAAACAAATACATACCGGATGGACACAGACAAACACGTGTACAGACATTCGCCAAACAAACGACCGCCGCCGCCGCCGCCGTCGTCGTCTAGCGTCGCGCTTACTGTACTGCACTGGACACGCGTGCATCTTGAATGACGACATCGGTGTGCGTGCGTCGTACGCAATCAGTCAGACACGGCTATCAGAAATCAGAGTCGAATGGTACATCATCGTGCGTGTCGCCGTACACGTACAGTACAATACAACAACAATGCGTCTTAATGGCACGTTCATTTCAACGTCACTCACACACCTCCACGCTGCAGTTACGTCGCACCATTGTCAAAAACTCGGCGTACAGCAAAGGGAATAGTGGGCGGCAAAAAACAAACCAAACAACAAAAAACATTTCACATTTCACCCTCGCCATGTATGATGTGCAAAAAAAAACAAACCCGCAAACGGCCGTCGTTACGGTGACACAAAAGTCGCCGATCGCACTGTCCCCCCCTCGCAGACAGGTAACACACACACACACACACACCCCAACACCAATGGGTCAAAACCACTCCAACGAGGCGTGCCACCATTCCACGCCACGGCGACCAACCTCGTGGCCGTACCCCGCAACACGCTTTGACGCGCCCCCCCACCCACAATCAAAATGCACACATACATCACAGCCGTCCACACAAACAACAACAACAACAATTCCGCCCTTCCCGCAAAAGGCAAGTTGGTGGCCCTGAAAAGGGCCGTTTTGCCGCTCTCGCAACGGAGGAGCCTTCTCCATCCTTCCTTCCATTCCAGAGCCACCTCCTTACTTGGAGCTCGTGTACTTGGTCACCGCCTTCGTGCCCTCGCTCACGGCGTGCTTGGCCAGCTCGCCAGGCAGCAACAGCCGCACAGCGGTCTGGATCTCGCGGGACGTGATGGTCGAGCGCTTGTTGTAGTGCGCCAGGCGAGAAGCCTCGGCCGCAATGCGCTCGAAAATGTCGTTCACGAAGCTGTTCATGATGCTCATCGCCTTCGACGAGATGCCCGTGTCAGGGTGCACCTGCTTCAGCACCTTGTAGATGTAGATGGCATAGCTCTCCTTCCTCTTGCGCTTCTTCTTCTTGTCGCCCTTCGAAATGTTCTTCTGCGCCTTGCCAGCCTTCTTGGCGGCCTTCCCGCTAGTCTTGGGCGGCATCTCGAACCAACGTACGGCAGCAGCAACACCAGTAGCAAGCGCTCCGCTCTAGTCAGCGTCTCCCCACACAGTGGCACCCGCCGCCAGCCGCCGCCGCACCTTTACCAGCTCGCCCTGTTGCGGCCGCCGACCAATGGGGCGCGCGCGCAACCGGCCGCCGCACCCGAGCCCATAAAGCACCCCCACCCCGGCTGCGCCGGCACGCACTCCGCTGCTCGACTCGCTGCCGCTCGCACCGGTCGTTTTCGTTTCCGTTTCGTGTGCACCGTCGCTAGCCCATCGCCATGTCCGGACGCGGAAAGGGAGGCAAAGTCAAGGGCAAGTCAAAGTCCCGCTCAAGCAGGGCTGGGCTCCAGTTCCCGGTCGGCAGAATCCACCGCCTCCTGCGCAAGGGAAACTACGCAGAGCGCGTCGGCGCCGGGGCGCCCGTCTACCTCGCCGCCGTCATGGAGTACCTCGCGGCTGAGGTGCTCGAGCTGGCCGGAAACGCGGCCCGCGACAACAAGAAGACGCGCATCATCCCGCGCCACCTGCAGCTTGCCATCCGCAACGACGAGGAGCTCAACAAGCTCCTGTCGGGCGTCACCATCGCACAGGGTGGTGTCCTGCCCAACATCCAGGCCGTCCTGCTGCCAAAGAAGACCGAGAAGAAGGCCTAAAGGAGGCCAGGCAATCGCAGCGCCGCGTGCTCCCCTGCACGCAACGCGCTTTGCCGGCTCGGCTCGGCCCACAACAATCGGCCCTTTTCAGGGCCACCACACAAACCTACGTCCAAAGCAAAATTTCAGTCGTCCTCGCCGCACCTTGTTTTGTTGTTTTAACTTTGCACTTTCACAGCACAGCCGCCGCCGGCGCACGTCCGCCATCTTGTCGTCCACACAGCCCGTGTGGCCCAACACACACACACACACACACACACATTTTGCACGGTCGCAGTCGCCTTCCAAACGACAACGGCAGCAATAATGACCATTGTTAAAGGGAGGCGTGTCGACACACCGCCCTCCACTCCCGCGCGCAACGGCCGTCGACACGAACGAAACAAACAGCTGATCCGGCCGCCTATGCCCACACGCCTTGCCTCGGAAACCCCAACGCCGCCGCAAACACACAGAGCCAAACCACGCAAGCAAATAATCACCGCCTCTCGCACAACAACACACAGCCCGCCATCTCCATCGCGATCGATACAAAGACACACAATAACAAACACAAACGAAGCAGCTCCACTCTCACACACACACAGCCAGCCACATGACACGTTTCCTTTCCTTCTCCCCTCCCAGTCACATCACGTCGCTCAAACGGAAAGAAACAAACAAACAACACACGCAGCAACAACACAGACTCTTTCGCACTTTTCAACTTCCGAACAGTGTGGTGGCCCTGAAAAGGGCCGTTTTCTAGTCTCTCCCACCCACAAGCACGGCCGCGGGAAGGCCAGCGCCCGCTGCGACGCAGCCTAACCGCCGAAACCGTACAGGGTGCGCCCCTGCCTCTTCAGGGCGTACACCACGTCCATGGCCGTCACAGTCTTGCGCTTGGCGTGCTCAGTGTACGTCACCGCGTCGCGGATCACGTTCTCCAGGAACACCTTCAGCACCCCGCGGGTCTCCTCGTAGATCAGACCAGAGATGCGCTTCACGCCGCCCCTGCGAGCCAGGCGGCGGATGGCGGGCTTCGTGATGCCCTGGATGTTGTCGCGCAACACCTTGCGGTGCCGCTTGGCGCCGCCCTTGCCGAGCCCCTTTCCTCCCTTGCCGCGGCCTGTCATCCTTCCTTCCTCGGGCAAAGCAAAACGTGCACAAACAGCAGCTGCAGCGTCTCGCGAGTCGGCTACGGTCTGCGCCCAGCGCGCCCGCCGCCCCCCTATATAGACTCTGGCCCGCCCTCCCCCCACCACGCGCAACCGAGGGCATATAAGCGCAGCACGGAGGCGCGCGGGCCCGTTGTCAAGGCAGCACCGGACGCCGCGCCGCACCTAACCTCCACGCACGCCGCTCCGCTACCGCTACCGCTACCGCCATGGCCCGCACAAAGCAAACGGCCCGCAAGTCCACCGGCGGAAAGGCGCCGCGCAAACAGCTCGCCACCAAGGCGGCGAGGAAGAGCGCGCCCGCCACCGGAGGCGTCAAGAAGCCCCACCGCTACAGGCCGGGCACCGTCGCCCTGCGAGAAATCAGGCGCTACCAGAAGAGCACAGAGCTGCTCATCCGCAAGCTGCCATTCCAGCGCCTAGTGCGCGAGATCGCCCAGGACTTCAAGACCGACCTGCGCTTCCAGAGCTCCGCAGTCATGGCCCTGCAGGAGGCCAGCGAGGCCTACCTCGTCGGCCTCTTCGAAGACACCAACCTGTGCGCCATCCACGCCAAGCGCGTCACCATCATGCCCAAGGACATCCAGCTCGCGCGCCGCATCCGCGGCGAGCGCGCCTAAACCGCGCCGCGGCACCGCACCGCACAAACAAAAACGGCCCTTTTCAGGGCCACTAACATCTCTCCGTCGCGAGCAAACTTTGTCGGTCGCCTGCCTCTCGCCCCGCAACCCAAAAAACAAAAACCACCACTTCCCGTCCGTCCGCCACACCCGCTCACTCTGCCTGCCTGCTAGCAGCGCGCAACAATCACACATCATCCCTCCCCGGCGCTCAAAGCGCACAATACCCAACGGCCGACGTCACACCGCACGGGTGGCTGGCCGGCCGCCGCTTTCGTTTTTCGAAATCAAAAACAAAAAAAACCCGCACTCCACTCCGACGGCCAACGGCCAGGCAGGCTCGCTCGCTCGCTCTACACGCCACCGAAATCCCCCGCCGACTCCTTCCCACATCTCAACGTGCCCCCCGTTGCAAAACATAACACACACACAAAGGAACAAAACAAAGACCAGACACGACAGACATCCGAGAAGAACGAACGCAGGCAAGCCAACCAACGTATTCAAACAAAACAACGTGACAGAAAACCAACCGTCGGCCGCCGCCACAAAACAAACACGGCGACAATCAACCACGACATCAGCAACAACACCGCTTACCGCTACCGCCGCCCACACCCGCCACCGACCCCCGCAATCCAACCACCACGGCACGCAAACAGCATCCCCACGGGCATACAGAAACGCCAGACAGACAGACACACACCCACACCAAACGCAACACGACAATCAAAACCTTCCCCGACGTGCTTTGATGGCCCTGAGAAGGGCCGTTTTGGGCCGCGCGTCTCTTGCGCGCCACTAGACGACGACGGGCGGTGGGGACGACGGAGTCAAGCGCCAAACCCTTCCTTTCCCATCTCTTTCTCCTCTACTCTACTTCTTCTTCTTGGGCGAAGCCTTCGCCTTAGACGGCGTCGTCGCCTTCTTCGGGCGCGGCGCCTTCGGCTTCTTCGTCGGAACCTTGGCGGCCTTCTTCGCCTTCGACGGCGACTTGGCCTTGGCCGGCTTGGCCGCAGCCGCCTTCTTCGCACCCGCGGGAGCGGCCGACGCCGCAGACGCCTTCTTGGCGGCGCCCGCCTTCCGACCGGTCGCCGCCTTCACGCCACCAGCCTTCTTTGCGCCGGCCGCACGGGCGCCCTTCTTCTCCTTGCTGGCCGGAGCGGCGCGCTTCTTCTTGGCACCGCCAGCACGAGCCTTGCCGCCCTCGGCCGCCCCCCCGCCGCCGGCGCCGGCAAGCTTGAACGAGCCGGACGCGCCCTTCCCCTTCGTCTGCACCAGCTCGCCCGCCACGACGGCCGACTTGAGGTACTTCTTGATAAACGGCGCCAGCTTCTCCGCGTCCAGCTTGTAGTGCGCGGCTATGTACTTCTTGATCGCCTGCAGCGACGACCCGCCGCGCTCCTTCAGACTCTTGATGGCGGCCGTCACCATCTCAGAGGTGCGCGGGTGCGCAGGCTTGGCGCGCGGCTTCTTCGCAGACGACGCAGACTTGGCCTTCTTCGTAGTGCCGGTGGCGGCGGGTGCCGCAGCAGTCTCGTTCGTAGCCGCCTGATCTGCCATTTCGACGACGCGCCTAACACACAGCGAGAGCGAGAGCGAGAGCGAGCGGGACGGCAGGCACGCAAGCACAGCACAGCAGAGCAGAGAATCACAAGGGCCCAGCCAGTGTCGCGGGCGGGCGCGGACGGCCGAGAGAGCGGCCGCCACTCTGCGCGCCGCCGCGCCGCGCCTCCCGCGCTTGCTACCGCCCAACGTCCGACAGCCTGTGCGGAGCAGCCCCAAACCTGCGCCACAACCGCCCGCGCCTTTCAAACCACCGAGGATGGGGCTACACACAGCCACACCACAGTCGCCAACCAGTCGCCACGGCAGCGCCGCAAACCACGGCCAAACTGCAGCTACCGCGCGCTACAGCCTGGGTCGGCCCGCCGAGAATCGCCGCCCCCGCCCAAATGCCGCCCCCACAGCCCCAGCCGACGACCCGCCACAATGGCCAAACCTTCGGCAAAACTCCCACACCGTCGCCGCGGCAGCCCGGCCAGCGCGGCCGGCGCCACAGCCACACAAGCCGAGGCGTGCGGCGATGACGGCCGTGCAAACGCGCCTCCGCCGCCCCATCGCCTTCCGTCGCCCTCCCGCCGTTTCCCGATCGGCCCGCAGCCGTCGGGCCACATCGCGCGCCGTCCTCCTCCTCTCGCCCGCCAACATTCACAGCCGTTTCTCAACAATTGCCCGCCGCAAACGGACGCCGCCTGCGCAACAGGCGCCGCCGCCCCTCGCCGCTTCCGACCCAACCCCTCGACCGAGGCAAACCGCAATCCGAATCTACAGACCAACCCAATCTGCCGTCAGCACACACGACAGCCGACCTTACACGTTACGCGTTACACATTACGTGTACACGTCTAGGTTAGGTTAGGTTAGGTTAGGTGGACGTGGGTTAGGTTAAGGGGACTTGGGTTAGGTTAAGCGTCAAACTTAGGTTAAGCATTCAAACACGTCAGGCGTCAGAGGTTAGGTTAGGTTAGGTTAGGTTAGGTTAGGTTAGGTTCGGTTAGGTTACACGTTAGGTTAAGGGGTCAGTGCTAGGTTAAGAAGCGTCAAACGTAGGTTCAAAAAGCGTTCAAACGTGAGGCGTGAGCCGGACAGCTTACCTTTACGTAGACGTTAGGGGCTCCACAGGCTGAGCTCACCTCGCCACACCACAGGTTAGGTTCGGTTCGCTCGGCTCAGCGTAAAGCGCCGAGGTCAGGGTTACGTTCGTTCACCTTCGGGCGCCACACTTTCGGTTGAAAGGTCGCGACGGGACGACGTCGGCAGGCACGCCGCAAACGAACAAAAACGTACAGACGACGTCGAAAACCGCCGACAGACGGGGGAGCAGCACGACCACGACCAGATACCGAGCGCGAACGAGACACACGCGAACCACCCCCACCGGCCAAAGGGCACCACACGACAACCCAGAGCACCACGTGTCGACACCAGAGCAACCCGCCGCTCACGCGACATGGCTGGCACCGAAGGGCAACCGCCCGCAACTGCGCTTTCCGCGCCGGCCCGGATGCACGTCGTGCTACAACAACACCACTACCGTACACAGCCGCTGTTCACAACATCACTATCAATGGCGCGCCCGCGGCTCGCCGCCGTCGCAGTCGCAGCCCCAACGCCAGCACTTTTGCACCACCATTCACACGCACCGCACCACAGCTCGCCGACACAGCCGAACAAAACAAACACCACACAACAACAACAGCAACAACGCCGCCGCCTCTACTTGTGCCGGCGACCCACCCCGCCGATGGCGCACCTTTCCTTTCGCCAGCCGGCAATCGACACACACGCACCCACCCCCCCCCCCCCGGGGCCCAGTGCAAAAAACAAAAACAAACAAAAAAAAACACAAACGACACGGGAAGCGCACACCGCCGCTTCGCGCGCACGCCACCAACCAGTCGTCGTCTCACAATAACAAACACAAACAAAATAAACTAACAACTAGGGCAACACAAAACAAAAACGCCTCGCACGAACCGCCCACAAAAAGGACAAGCACACGCACAGCCTCTGCTGACGACCACGACGCAGCGGCACGCTGCTCCTGTCCCGCGCCCCGCGCCCCACTCGATTCACAACTCACGCGACACCGTCAACGACGGGCTCGCTTACGCGCAACCTACCACCTTTCCGCCAACGACGCACAGCCCCAGCCCCACCCGACGACGCCCGTGGCAACGACTGCACTTTCACCACCGCCTCCCCCTTCCCCCCCCAAAACACACACACACACACACACACACACACAGAGCCAGCCAAAAACGCACTCGCGACCCACACATGCACGTGCATCGCCACACGCCAACCAGTCAACGTCGACAACCACACGCACGGCTCGAAACGAAACCGGCGTCCTTCCACGTTGCCATCAAGCTACGCGACACAAGACACAAGGAACCAACACAACAGCCGGCCCCACTAATTCCCACTCTCACGCCGCAAAAAGCACACCGAAACCGCCAAACGCACGCACATTCCCCTTCGCACTGACACCGACCGGCTCGCTACCACACACCTCTCGGCAGCCGTTTCACGCCAATTCGCCACACCGGCCCCACAGTCGACAAGCGCCCGCCCTGTACGGCACACGCAACGACGCAGCGCAGCAAAGGGCGCCCGCAACACATACCTCTCCTCCTCCCTCTCTCTCTCCGCCGCCCGACGCGCCAACCGCCACACCACACCGCCAGCCACTCGCAAATTGTGCACTGCCACCAGCCACACGTCCAACACGCCGCGCCGCCTCCGGCCACCCGCCAGGGGGCGCTCACGTCCGCGACAACAGCGCGGCCCGCCGGGCCGGGCCGAACCGAACCGAGCCGCCGCTGCTCTGCACTCGGCACGGCCACACCCTGCTGCAGACCGGGCTCGTCTCTCTGTACGCGTCTGCCTGCGCATCAACACAACACGACCTTTTTTTTTTTTTTTTTTTTTTCCTCTCTACCGCCATCCCTTCTTCTCGCGTTTTACTCGTTGTTGCAGCAGCGGCGCACACCTACACATCCACAGCCCCAGCCCCAGCCCCAGCCGAGCCGGCCTCACCTCAGGGCCCGCCGCCAGCGTCTCCTCCTCGGGCACAGGTGCGGTGCTGTGGCCGCCCATCCAACCGCATTGCTGGCCGTCCAGCCGCCAGGCGTTCCCACTGCCGCGAGCCACGCCGCGCACCGACCCTGCTGCAGAAAACGAAGCATAGCCAGAGACCGACCGATACACAAAGCAAGCCGTCGCCTCGCCTCTTGTCCTTCCTGCCTTCCTTCCGCCCCCGCCCTTCTCACACCACCGCCTCTCCACTTTCGCCCCCCCCCCCCCTCCTTCTTTTTTTTTTTTTTGTTTTCTTCTTTCTTTCTTTCTTTCTTTCTTTCTTTCTTTCTTTGGCCCTCTCTCCTTCCCGCCATGGCGGTTACGGCACCGCCTGCAGCGGCAGATTTTTTTGCGCCCACACGCCTACTCCTACCACCATTAACCTTGCCCTGCCCTGCCCATCAACGTCGCAGTCGAACCGACGCTTGCCAACACACTGCCGACGTTCCTTTCTCTTTTCGGCCTACGCCCATTACGCGCCGCCGCCACAGCACCTTCCCTTCCCACAACACACCGACGTCATCACACGCACCCAAAACAGGGGCCACGACCGTGTTCCTCGCCCACTCCCATCCCGCACGGTACGCACATTCCCAACTATTACCGCGCACCCTCCCTTTCCAATCTGTGTGTCTCTGTGTCTGCGTCCTGTCCGCGCGTGACGCCTCTCAACATCCGCCGTCCCCCGTCCCCCGTCCCGTTTTCGCCCCCATGCCGTCGTCGCGCCGCCTCCTCCCCGTCCACCGCCGCCCCTGTCCGCCCCGCACCACACCATACACCGCTGCTTGTCCCGGCCGTTGCCACCAAAGGCGCCGACCGCAAACGCGCCACGCCGCAGCCCCCGTGCGTCTCGCGCTCGCTTGCATCTCCGTGCCGACGCTGCCTCTCTTCCCGCTCGCACTCGACCTCGACAACACAGTCTTTGGCTCCGCCACTGCGTGTTCCGGTGGTACGCACGCTGCAACACGTATGTATTCATTACCAGAGCGATGGCGAGGCATGACAGCATCTCTGTCTGACCAGAGAGTTATTTATCGTTGCTAGTCGGCGCTTGGACCGCGCCAGACGACAGTAGTGGCACGCACCGGGTCGCCAGGAACAGTTGTTATATATATTGTAGCGCGAGTCGGGAGAGGTAGTAGTCGGTCGACAGTAGTAGCGGGTGGACGGTTGTACTGAGCGGGCGTCGGCGGCGTGCTCTGCTCGTCTCGCGACTCTGGTCACGGTTCGGGACGATGTATAGTATATTGTGTTATAATCAAAAGGTAGTGTGAAGCTGCATTTTGCGCAAATCTGATAACGTATGTTCATTGTACTTATTTTGTTCAACAACAAAAGCCCCACTATTACTTTTTTCTAACGTAACTTTTGTCTTTTAACGAAAAACATTCACTTTTTAAAGACTACTTCCTATGGCATTTCCCTCCAAGGAGTGCAATTAATTACCAGCCAGCACTCATTCATTGCACACAGCTGTGTAAGGGGTATCTACAATTGAGGAGCGGATACAAATGCAATTTTTTTTTGTTTTTTTTTGTGTGTTGTAACCTCCCCGCAAAATTTAAAATAATGGACAATGTTATTTACGGATGCTAATGGACATTGCGCTAATTGTAACCTCGCCCACAATGAGAGGTATTGAAAATGGCAACAAACATGTGAATTTCGCAATCTGACTCAAATATAAATTCTTCACAACATTTAAAGTCCGTTCAGTGACAAGAAACTTCGATTAAACCGAACTATCGGTCTTTGGCCCTGTGCAAAACAATCAGAATTAAAAGTCTTACCTCGGAATAAATGGATGTCACAACATTTCTGCTCTTGTTTGTTGCGCAGCGCTTGGAGGAACTGCATTGCAAATAATAATATTCTCTTTTTGTTGTGATTTTAGTGCAATCTTTCTTCAAAGACGTGGAATGAAATGTGAAGTGCAACGAACTCTTTAGTTCAATAAACAATTAAATGTTTGAAAAATGCTTTTGAAATAAAAATTAGTATTGGGGAACTTGTTGGAGAATAATTACAATAAATAAAATTGTTCATTATCTAATGATTATATTAATTAACAGTATACCTTATTCACCATCTTGACCAGTGTTGCCGACCGCCTACATCACACAACCGCACTCGGCTGCTACTACTGACCGACCGCTCTGCATGACGACTATTAGCGTACTGCACGCGACGACTACTGACAGAGTACAGCCCTCAACTAGACAGACCTACAGACTCGCAACGACTGACTGACTGACTGACTGACTGACTGAGAACCGCTCGCAACACTCGCGCGGTCCAGCGCAAACTCTCTGGTCACAGACGCTACAATGTCTCGCCATCGCTGCTATGTTACATACGTGTTTCAGTGTCTTTTTCATTGGGGTAACGATCTTTGGCTCTTTTTATTCTGGATACAGGGCCAAAGGTCAACGCTGCTGCCCTTATACAATTTATCAGGTTTCATTATGTCTGTTGCAATGTTACATACGGTTCATTCTTTCATTCATATTATCGTTGGGTTTGTTTTGTAGGGACGTTAACATTCTGGCACATTTTTATTATCATCGGACCCTCTGCTACTTGTGCAGGGAGGTTATACCTGGGTCCATTTCCATTTCCATTTACATTCTAATATTGATAGACCTTTTGTTTTCTTTTTTGTTTCTTGTTGTTTTTCCTTCTTTTTTTTTGTTTTGTTTTTCCCGCTCTCACCACCACCACCACCGCCGCATCACGCCTTCCGTTTTCTTGGTTTCTTTTCTGTTCTTCAACTGCTTCAACATCACCGCGCCCCATTTCCACACCACAGCCATCAGCCTCCAAGACGGGCAGGCGCAGTGTGCCATTTCCGGCGCACAAGCACACCCGTACGGTACTCTCCTCGCCCCCACGCCACCAACAACACAGCGACCACGCGGCTTTCAGGCACGGCACGGCACCGGCGAAATGCGCCGCCCCCGCCCCTCCGCGCATCCGTCCGTCTCGCCACGTTCACTGACAGCCGCGTCTGCGGCTACACCACGACAACCACAACACAACACCGCTCCCCTCCCTGGCAACTCATTGTTTTTCTCCTCCTCTTTTGCACAAACCACAACGCCGAGCACAGGCGCAAGCCACCCACACCGCGCCCCTCCCCGTCCCGCCTCTCTTTGGCCGCCGCTCCTCGTTTGCCCCCTCCCATCTCCCGAAATGCCATGCCATGCCAGCAGCGTTACGCATGCCCCTCCCCTGTCCACACAACACTACCGCCAAACGAACAGCCTTCCGGGCCACATGCAGGGCACGCCCACCTCCAAACACTGCCAATTCACGGACGCACACACTCACTTTCTCGACACCTTTCTGTACGGAGGGTGCGTCATCTCGACCGTGACAGAGTGACGGCAACTATCGACGATCCATTTCCCCCCACTGGTAAAACATGTCCACTAACACCTACATACATCATTCAAGTACACAGACAATAGCATACACACAATGGGAGGGCACACGAACATGGACGGCACGGCACTGTCATACACTCTTCCTCAGAACCATATCAACAAACGTTACGTACATCCGGGAAAGCGAAAGCGAAAGCAAAGGCAAAGCCCAATGCAGCCGTCAAAGGTAACGTTCACCACGGCAGACACTTGCAGCCGCGCCGCCGTTAAACGCATTTTCAGTGCGGCTCCAATACGCCTCCGACACGGGAACGTTCCGTTGCTCTACGAATGCGTTTCTCCCCTTTTTCCCTTCCTCTCTCTTTTGCCCCCCCTCCTTGCACTCTTGCCTCATTCCTCACGTTCTGCCCAGACATTCGACCGATCAAAGTCAACCCTTCGTTACCGTTCTCAGCGCGACGGTGTACAACAGTATGACGGGTGTGCCCAAGACTTCGGTTCAGTTGCGTGACGCCGGTCTATCGCGCCGATCGACAGTTACTCAGGGGGCGACGGATCGGACCACGTCACCGACACACAAAACACTTTCAAACAAACAAATACATACCGGATGGACACAGACAAACACGTGTACAGACATTCGCCAAACAAACGACCGCCGCCGCCGCCGCCGTCGTCGTCTAGCGTCGCGCTTACTGTACTGCACTGGACACGCGTGCATCTTGAATGACGACATCGGTGTGCGTGCGTCGTACGCAATCAGTCAGACACGGCTATCAGAAATCAGAGTCGAATGGTACATCATCGTGCGTGTCGCCGTACACGTACAGTACAATACAACAACAATGCGTCTTAATGGCACGTTCATTTCAACGTCACTCACACACCTCCACGCTGCAGTTACGTCGCACCATTGTCAAAAACTCGGCGTACAGCAAAGGGAATAGTGGGCGGCAAAAAACAAACCAAACAACAAAAAACATTTCACATTTCACCCTCGCCATGTATGATGTGCAAAAAAAAAACAAACCCGCAAACGGCCGTCGTTACGGTGACACAAAAGTCGCCGATCGCACTGTCCCCCCCTCGCAGACAGGTAACACACACACACACACACACCCCAACACCAATGGGTCAAAACCACTCCAACGAGGCGTGCCACCATTCCACGCCACGGCGACCAACCTCGTGGCCGTACCCCGCAACACGCTTTGACGCGCCCCCCCACCCACAATCAAAATGCACACATACATCACAGCCGTCCACACAAACAACAACAACAACAATTCCGCCCTTCCCGCAAAAGGCAAGTTGGTGGCCCTGAAAAGGGCCGTTTTGCCGCTCTCGCAACGGAGGAGCCTTCTCCATCCTTCCTTCCATTCCAGAGCCACCTCCTTACTTGGAGCTCGTGTACTTGGTCACCGCCTTCGTGCCCTCGCTCACGGCGTGCTTGGCCAGCTCGCCAGGCAGCAACAGCCGCACAGCGGTCTGGATCTCGCGGGACGTGATGGTCGAGCGCTTGTTGTAGTGCGCCAGGCGAGAAGCCTCGGCCGCAATGCGCTCGAAAATGTCGTTCACGAAGCTGTTCATGATGCTCATCGCCTTCGACGAGATGCCCGTGTCAGGGTGCACCTGCTTCAGCACCTTGTAGATGTAGATGGCATAGCTCTCCTTCCTCTTGCGCTTCTTCTTCTTGTCGCCCTTCGAAATGTTCTTCTGCGCCTTGCCAGCCTTCTTGGCGGCCTTCCCGCTAGTCTTGGGCGGCATCTCGAACCAACGTACGGCAGCAGCAACACCAGTAGCAAGCGCTCCGCTCTAGTCAGCGTCTCCCCACACAGTGGCACCCGCCGCCAGCCGCCGCCGCACCTTTACCAGCTCGCCCTGTTGCGGCCGCCGACCAATGGGGCGCGCGCGCAACCGGCCGCCGCACCCGAGCCCATAAAGCACCCCCACCCCGGCTGCGCCGGCACGCACTCCGCTGCTCGACTCGCTGCCGCTCGCACCGGTCGTTTTCGTTTCCGTTTCGTGTGCACCGTCGCTAGCCCATCGCCATGTCCGGACGCGGAAAGGGAGGCAAAGTCAAGGGCAAGTCAAAGTCCCGCTCAAGCAGGGCTGGGCTCCAGTTCCCGGTCGGCAGAATCCACCGCCTCCTGCGCAAGGGAAACTACGCAGAGCGCGTCGGCGCCGGGGCGCCCGTCTACCTCGCCGCCGTCATGGAGTACCTCGCGGCTGAGGTGCTCGAGCTGGCCGGAAACGCGGCCCGCGACAACAAGAAGACGCGCATCATCCCGCGCCACCTGCAGCTTGCCATCCGCAACGACGAGGAGCTCAACAAGCTCCTGTCGGGCGTCACCATCGCACAGGGTGGTGTCCTGCCCAACATCCAGGCCGTCCTGCTGCCAAAGAAGACCGAGAAGAAGGCCTAAAGGAGGCCAGGCAATCGCAGCGCCGCGTGCTCCCCTGCACGCAACGCGCTTTGCCGGCTCGGCTCGGCCCACAACAATCGGCCCTTTTCAGGGCCACCACACAAACCTACGTCCAAAGCAAAATTTCAGTCGTCCTCGCCGCACCTTGTTTTGTTGTTTTAACTTTGCACTTTCACAGCACAGCCGCCGCCGGCGCACGTCCGCCATCTTGTCGTCCACACAGCCCGTGTGGCCCAACACACACACACACACACACACACATTTTGCACGGTCGCAGTCGCCTTCCAAACGACAACGGCAGCAATAATGACCATTGTTAAAGGGAGGCGTGTCGACACACCGCCCTCCACTCCCGCGCGCAACGGCCGTCGACACGAACGAAACAAACAGCTGATCCGGCCGCCTATGCCCACACGCCTTGCCTCGGAAACCCCAACGCCGCCGCAAACACACAGAGCCAAACCACGCAAGCAAATAATCACCGCCTCTCGCACAACAACACACAGCCCGCCATCTCCATCGCGATCGATACAAAGACACACAATAACAAACACAAACGAAGCAGCTCCACTCTCACACACACACAGCCAGCCACATGACACGTTTCCTTTCCTTCTCCCCTCCCAGTCACATCACGTCGCTCAAACGGAAAGAAACAAACAAACAACACACGCAGCAACAACACAGACTCTTTCGCACTTTTCAACTTCCGAACAGTGTGGTGGCCCTGAAAAGGGCCGTTTTCTAGTCTCTCCCACCCACAAGCACGGCCGCGGGAAGGCCAGCGCCCGCTGCGACGCAGCCTAACCGCCGAAACCGTACAGGGTGCGCCCCTGCCTCTTCAGGGCGTACACCACGTCCATGGCCGTCACAGTCTTGCGCTTGGCGTGCTCAGTGTACGTCACCGCGTCGCGGATCACGTTCTCCAGGAACACCTTCAGCACCCCGCGGGTCTCCTCGTAGATCAGACCAGAGATGCGCTTCACGCCGCCCCTGCGAGCCAGGCGGCGGATGGCGGGCTTCGTGATGCCCTGGATGTTGTCGCGCAACACCTTGCGGTGCCGCTTGGCGCCGCCCTTGCCGAGCCCCTTTCCTCCCTTGCCGCGGCCTGTCATCCTTCCTTCCTCGGGCAAAGCAAAACGTGCACAAACAGCAGCTGCAGCGTCTCGCGAGTCGGCTACGGTCTGCGCCCAGCGCGCCCGCCGCCCCCCTATATAGACTCTGGCCCGCCCTCCCCCCACCACGCGCAACCGAGGGCATATAAGCGCAGCACGGAGGCGCGCGGGCCCGTTGTCAAGGCAGCACCGGACGCCGCGCCGCACCTAACCTCCACGCACGCCGCTCCGCTACCGCTACCGCTACCGCCATGGCCCGCACAAAGCAAACGGCCCGCAAGTCCACCGGCGGAAAGGCGCCGCGCAAACAGCTCGCCACCAAGGCGGCGAGGAAGAGCGCGCCCGCCACCGGAGGCGTCAAGAAGCCCCACCGCTACAGGCCGGGCACCGTCGCCCTGCGAGAAATCAGGCGCTACCAGAAGAGCACAGAGCTGCTCATCCGCAAGCTGCCATTCCAGCGCCTAGTGCGCGAGATCGCCCAGGACTTCAAGACCGACCTGCGCTTCCAGAGCTCCGCAGTCATGGCCCTGCAGGAGGCCAGCGAGGCCTACCTCGTCGGCCTCTTCGAAGACACCAACCTGTGCGCCATCCACGCCAAGCGCGTCACCATCATGCCCAAGGACATCCAGCTCGCGCGCCGCATCCGCGGCGAGCGCGCCTAAACCGCGCCGCGGCACCGCACCGCACAAACAAAAACGGCCCTTTTCAGGGCCACTAACATCTCTCCGTCGCGAGCAAACTTTGTCGGTCGCCTGCCTCTCGCCCCGCAACCCAAAAAACAAAAACCACCACTTCCCGTCCGTCCGCCACACCCGCTCACTCTGCCTGCCTGCTAGCAGCGCGCAACAATCACACATCATCCCTCCCCGGCGCTCAAAGCGCACAATACCCAACGGCCGACGTCACACCGCACGGGTGGCTGGCCGGCCGCCGCTTTCGTTTTTCGAAATCAAAAACAAAAAAAACCCGCACTCCACTCCGACGGCCAACGGCCAGGCAGGCTCGCTCGCTCGCTCTACACGCCACCGAAATCCCCCGCCGACTCCTTCCCACATCTCAACGTGCCCCCCGTTGCAAAACATAACACACACACAAAGGAACAAAACAAAGACCAGACACGACAGACATCCGAGAAGAACGAACGCAGGCAAGCCAACCAACGTATTCAAACAAAACAACGTGACAGAAAACCAACCGTCGGCCGCCGCCACAAAACAAACACGGCGACAATCAACCACGACATCAGCAACAACACCGCTTACCGCTACCGCCGCCCACACCCGCCACCGACCCCCGCAATCCAACCACCACGGCACGCAAACAGCATCCCCACGGGCATACAGAAACGCCAGACAGACAGACACACACCCACACCAAACGCAACACGACAATCAAAACCTTCCCCGACGTGCTTTGATGGCCCTGAGAAGGGCCGTTTTGGGCCGCGCGTCTCTTGCGCGCCACTAGACGACGACGGGCGGTGGGGACGACGGAGTCAAGCGCCAAACCCTTCCTTTCCCATCTCTTTCTCCTCTACTCTACTTCTTCTTCTTGGGCGAAGCCTTCGCCTTAGACGGCGTCGTCGCCTTCTTCGGGCGCGGCGCCTTCGGCTTCTTCGTCGGAACCTTGGCGGCCTTCTTCGCCTTCGACGGCGACTTGGCCTTGGCCGGCTTGGCCGCAGCCGCCTTCTTCGCACCCGCGGGAGCGGCCGACGCCGCAGACGCCTTCTTGGCGGCGCCCGCCTTCCGACCGGTCGCCGCCTTCACGCCACCAGCCTTCTTTGCGCCGGCCGCACGGGCGCCCTTCTTCTCCTTGCTGGCCGGAGCGGCGCGCTTCTTCTTGGCACCGCCAGCACGAGCCTTGCCGCCCTCGGCCGCCCCCCCGCCGCCGGCGCCGGCAAGCTTGAACGAGCCGGACGCGCCCTTCCCCTTCGTCTGCACCAGCTCGCCCGCCACGACGGCCGACTTGAGGTACTTCTTGATAAACGGCGCCAGCTTCTCCGCGTCCAGCTTGTAGTGCGCGGCTATGTACTTCTTGATCGCCTGCAGCGACGACCCGCCGCGCTCCTTCAGACTCTTGATGGCGGCCGTCACCATCTCAGAGGTGCGCGGGTGCGCAGGCTTGGCGCGCGGCTTCTTCGCAGACGACGCAGACTTGGCCTTCTTCGTAGTGCCGGTGGCGGCGGGTGCCGCAGCAGTCTCGTTCGTAGCCGCCTGATCTGCCATTTCGACGACGCGCCTAACACACAGCGAGAGCGAGAGCGAGAGCGAGCGGGACGGCAGGCACGCAAGCACAGCACAGCAGAGCAGAGAATCACAAGGGCCCAGCCAGTGTCGCGGGCGGGCGCGGACGGCCGAGAGAGCGGCCGCCACTCTGCGCGCCGCCGCGCCGCGCCTCCCGCGCTTGCTACCGCCCAACGTCCGACAGCCTGTGCGGAGCAGCCCCAAACCTGCGCCACAACCGCCCGCGCCTTTCAAACCACCGAGGATGGGGCTACACACAGCCACACCACAGTCGCCAACCAGTCGCCACGGCAGCGCCGCAAACCACGGCCAAACTGCAGCTACCGCGCGCTACAGCCTGGGTCGGCCCGCCGAGAATCGCCGCCCCCGCCCAAATGCCGCCCCCACAGCCCCAGCCGACGACCCGCCACAATGGCCAAACCTTCGGCAAAACTCCCACACCGTCGCCGCGGCAGCCCGGCCAGCGCGGCCGGCGCCACAGCCACACAAGCCGAGGCGTGCGGCGATGACGGCCGTGCAAACGCGCCTCCGCCGCCCCATCGCCTTCCGTCGCCCTCCCGCCGTTTCCCGATCGGCCCGCAGCCGTCGGGCCACATCGCGCGCCGTCCTCCTCCTCTCGCCCGCCAACATTCACAGCCGTTTCTCAACAATTGCCCGCCGCAAACGGACGCCGCCTGCGCAACAGGCGCCGCCGCCCCTCGCCGCTTCCGACCCAACCCCTCGACCGAGGCAAACCGCAATCCGAATCTACAGACCAACCCAATCTGCCGTCAGCACACACGACAGCCGACCTTACACGTTACGCGTTACACATTACGTGTACACGTCTAGGTTAGGTTAGGTTAGGTTAGGTGGACGTGGGTTAGGTTAAGGGGACTTGGGTTAGGTTAAGCGTCAAACTTAGGTTAAGCATTCAAACACGTCAGGCGTCAGAGGTTAGGTTAGGTTAGGTTAGGTTAGGTTAGGTTAGGTTCGGTTAGGTTACACGTTAGGTTAAGGGGTCAGTGCTAGGTTAAGAAGCGTCAAACGTAGGTTCAAAAAGCGTTCAAACGTGAGGCGTGAGCCGGACAGCTTACCTTTACGTAGACGTTAGGGGCTCCACAGGCTGAGCTCACCTCGCCACACCACAGGTTAGGTTCGGTTCGCTCGGCTCAGCGTAAAGCGCCGAGGTCAGGGTTACGTTCGTTCACCTTCGGGCGCCACACTTTCGGTTGAAAGGTCGCGACGGGACGACGTCGGCAGGCACGCCGCAAACGAACAAAAACGTACAGACGACGTCGAAAACCGCCGACAGACGGGGGAGCAGCACGACCACGACCAGATACCGAGCGCGAACGAGACACACGCGAACCACCCCCACCGGCCAAAGGGCACCACACGACAACCCAGAGCACCACGTGTCGACACCAGAGCAACCCGCCGCTCACGCGACATGGCTGGCACCGAAGGGCAACCGCCCGCAACTGCGCTTTCCGCGCCGGCCCGGATGCACGTCGTGCTACAACAACACCACTACCGTACACAGCCGCTGTTCACAACATCACTATCAATGGCGCGCCCGCGGCTCGCCGCCGTCGCAGTCGCAGCCCCAACGCCAGCACTTTTGCACCACCATTCACACGCACCGCACCACAGCTCGCCGACACAGCCGAACAAAACAAACACCACACAACAACAACAGCAACAACGCCGCCGCCTCTACTTGTGCCGGCGACCCACCCCGCCGATGGCGCACCTTTCCTTTCGCCAGCCGGCAATCGACACACACGCACCCACCCCCCCCCCCCCCCGGGGCCCAGTGCAAAAAACAAAAACAAACAAAAAAAAACACAAACGACACGGGAAGCGCACACCGCCGCTTCGCGCGCACGCCACCAACCAGTCGTCGCCTCACAATAACAAACACAAACAAAATAAACTAACAACTAGGGCAACACAAAACAAAAACGCCTCGCACGAACCGCCCACAAAAAGGACAAGCACACGCACAGCCTCTGCTGACGACCACGACGCAGCGGCACGCTGCTCCTGTCCCGCGCCCCGCGCCCCACTCGATTCACAACTCACGCGACACCGTCAACGACGGGCTCGCTTACGCGCAACCTACCACCTTTCCGCCAACGACGCACAGCCCCAGCCCCACCCGACGACGCCCGTGGCAACGACTGCACTTTCACCACCGCCTCCCCCTTCCCCCCCCAAAACACACACACACACACACACACACACACAGAGCCAGCCAAAAACGCACTCGCGACCCACACATGCACGTGCATCGCCACACGCCAACCAGTCAACGTCGACAACCACACGCACGGCTCGAAACGAAACCGGCGTCCTTCCACGTTGCCATCAAGCTACGCGACACAAGACACAAGGAACCAACACAACAGCCGGCCCCACTAATTCCCACTCTCACGCCGCAAAAAGCACACCGAAACCGCCAAACGCACGCACATTCCCCTTCGCACTGACACCGACCGGCTCGCTACCACACACCTCTCGGCAGCCGTTTCACGCCAATTCGCCACACCGGCCCCACAGTCGACAAGCGCCCGCCCTGTACGGCACACGCAACGACGCAGCGCAGCAAAGGGCGCCCGCAACACATACCTCTCCTCCTCCCTCTCTCTCTCCGCCGCCCGACGCGCCAACCGCCACACCACACCGCCAGCCACTCGCAAATTGTGCACTGCCACCAGCCACACGTCCAACACGCCGCGCCGCCTCCGGCCACCCGCCAGGGGGCGCTCACGTCCGCGACAACAGCGCGGCCCGCCGGGCCGGGCCGAACCGAACCGAGCCGCCGCTGCTCTGCACTCGGCACGGCCACACCCTGCTGCAGACCGGGCTCGTCTCTCTGTACGCGTCTGCCTGCGCATCAACACAACACGACCTTTTTTTTTTTTTTTTTTTTTTTTCCTCTCTACCGCCATCCCTTCTTCTCGCGTTTTACTCGTTGTTGCAGCAGCGGCGCACACCTACACATCCACAGCCCCAGCCCCAGCCCCAGCCGAGCCGGCCTCACCTCAGGGCCCGCCGCCAGCGTCTCCTCCTCGGGCACAGGTGCGGTGCTGTGGGCCGCCCATCCAACCGCATTGCTGGCCGTCCAGCCGCCAGGCGTTCCCACTGCCGCGAGCCACGCCGCGCACCGACCCTGCTGCAGAAAACGAAGCATAGCCAGAGACCGACCGATACACAAAGCAAGCCGTCGCCTCGCCTCTTGTCCTTCCTGCCTTCCTTCCGCCCCCGCCCTTCTCACACCACCGCCTCTCCACTTTCGCCCCCCCCCCCCCCTCCTTCTTTTTTTTTTTTTTGTTTTCTTCTTTCTTTCTTTCTTTCTTTCTTTCTTTCTTTCTTTCTTTCTTTGGCCCTCTCTCCTTCCCGCCATGGCGGTTACGGCACCGCCTGCAGCGGCAGATTTTTTTTGCGCCCACACGCCTACTCCTACCACCATTAACCTTGCCCTGCCCTGCCCATCAACGTCCGCAGTCGAACCGACGCTTGCCAACACACTGCCGACGTTCCTTTCTCTTTTCGGCCTACGCCCATTACGCGCCGCCGCCACAGCACCTTCCCTTCCCACAACACACCGACGTCATCACACGCACCCAAAACAGGGGGCCACGACCGTGTTCCTCGCCCACTCCCATCCCGCACGGTACGCACATTCCCAACTATTACCGCGCACCCTCCCTTTCCAATCTGTGTGTCTCTGTGTCTGCGTCCTGTCCGCGCGTGACGCCTCTCAACATCCGCCGTCCCCCCGTCCCCCGTCCCGTTTTCGCCCCCATGCCGTCGTCGCGCCGCCTCCTCCCCGTCCACCCGCCGCCCCTGTCCGCCCCGCACCACACCATACACCGCTGCTTGTCCCGGCCGTTGCCACCAAAGGCGCCGACCGCAAACGCGCCACGCCGCAGCCCCCGTGCGTCTCGCGCTCGCTTGCATCTCCGTGCCGACGCTGCCTCTCTTCCCGCTCGCACTCGACCTCGACAACACAGTCTTTGGCTCCGCCACTGCGTGTTCCGGTGGTACGCACGCTGCAACACGTATGTATTCATTACCAGAGCGATGGCGAGGCATGACAGCATCTCTGTCTGACCAGAGAGTTATTTATCGTTGCTAGTCGGCGCTTGGACCGCGCCAGACGACAGTAGTGGCACGCACCGGGTCGCCAGGAACAGTTGTTATATATATTGTAGCGCGAGTCGGGAGAGGTAGTAGTCGGTCGACAGTAGTAGCGGGTGGACGGTTGTACTGAGCGGGCGTCGGCGGCGTGCTCTGCTCGTCTCGCGACTCTGGTCACGGTTCGGGACGATGTATAGTATATTGTGTTATAATCAAAAGGTAGTGTGAAGCTGCATTTTGCGCAAATCTGATAACGTATGTTCATTGTACTTATTTTGTTCAACAACAAAAGCCCCACTATTACTTTTTTCTAACGTAACTTTTGTCTTTTAACGAAAAACATTCACTTTTTAAAGACTACTTCCTATGGCATTTCCCTCCAAGGAGTGCAATTAATTACCAGCCAGCACTCATTCATTGCACACAGCTGTGTAAGGGGTATCTACAATTGAGGAGCGGATACAAATGCAATTTTTTTTTGTTTTTTTTTTGTGTGTTGTAACCTCCCCGCAAAATTTAAAATAATGGACAATGTTATTTACGGATGCTAATGGACATTGCGCTAATTGTAACCTCGCCCACAATGAGAGGTATTGAAAATGGCAACAAACATGTGAATTTCGCAATCTGACTCAAATATAAATTCTTCACAACATTTAAAGTCCGTTCAGTGACAAGAAACTTCGATTAAACCGAACTATCGGTCTTTGGCCCTGTGCAAAACAATCAGAATTAAAAGTCTTACCTCGGAATAAATGGATGTCACAACATTTCTGCTCTTGTTTGTTGCGCAGCGCTTGGAGGAACTGCATTGCAAATAATAATATTCTCTTTTTGTTGTGATTTTAGTGCAATCTTTCTTCAAAGACGTGGAATGAAATGTGAAGTGCAACGAACTCTTTAGTTCAATAAACAATTAAATGTTTGAAAAATGCTTTTGAAATAAAAATTAGTATTGGGGAACTTGTTGGAGAATAATTACAATAAATAAAATTGTTCATTATCTAATGATTATATTAATTAACAGTATACCTTATTCACCATCTTGACCAGTGTTGCCGACCGCCTACATCACACAACCGCACTCGGCTGCTACTACTGACCGACCGCTCTGCATGACGACTATTAGCGTACTGCACGCGACGACTACTGACAGAGTACAGCCCTCAACTAGACAGACCTACAGACTCGCAACGACTGACTGACTGACTGACTGACTGACTGAGAACCGCTCGCAACACTCGCGCGGTCCAGCGCAAACTCTCTGGTCACAGACGCTACAATGTCTCGCCATCGCTGCTATGTTACATACGTGTTTCAGTGTCTTTTTCATTGGGGTAACGATCTTTGGCTCTTTTTATTCTGGATACAGGGCCAAAGGTCAACGCTGCTGCCCTTATACAATTTATCAGGTTTCATTATGTCTGTTGCAATGTTACATACGGTTCATTCTTTCATTCATATTATCGTTGGGTTTGTTTTTGTAGGGACGTTAACATTCTGGCACATTTTTATTATCATCGGACCCTCTGCTACTTGTGCAGGGAGGTTATACCTGGGTCCATTTCCATTTCCATTTACATT